>NW_027183557.1:0-92341 GCF_041296385.1 Aphelocoma coerulescens
TGAGCCCCCCCAGAGCGCCCCCGCCCTCCCCCCCCCGCTGCCCGAGCCCCCTCCCCACCCCCCGCGCCGACCCTCGACACCCCCCAAATCCTCCCCTCCCCCCCCCCCACACGGACAGAGCGACGCCCCCCCCCCCCAAAAAAAAAAGATCCCCCACGGACAGAGGGACGCCCCCCCCCCGCCCCCCCCAACCCCCCAGCCCCTGACAGACCCCGGGACCCCCCCCCCCAAAACCACACCGAGCCCCCCCCTCAGCCTCGGCCGTGTTTAATTCCCGCGGGGGGGGGGGGGGGGGGGAGGGGAGGGGGTCCCGACCCCGTGCGCGCCCCCCCCCCAATAAATAATTACACCAATTAAACCCCAATAAATTAATTAATTAAAACCTCCCCTCCCCCACACAAATCCCCCCGGCACCCCCCAGTCCCCCCCCCCCAAATAAAACATGGCTTATGGGGGGCGGGGGTCCTCAATTTTAGGGGGAGTCCCCAATTTTGAGGGGGGTCCCCAATTGAGGGGGGGGGATTCGGGGGGGGGCCCCAATTTGGGGAGGGGTCCCAATTGAGGGAGGGGGGGATTTTGGGGGGGTCCCCAATTGATGGGGGGGATTTTGGGGGGGTCCCCAATTTGGGAGGGGGGATTTTGAGGGGGCTCCCCAATTTTGGGGGGTCCCCAATTGAGGGAGGGGGGATTTTGAGGGGGCTCCCCAATTTGGGGAGGGGTCCCAATTGAGGGAGGGGGGATTTTGAGGGGAGTCCCCAATTTTGGGGGGGGTCCCAATTGAATGGAGGGGGATTTTGGGGGGGGGTCCCCAATTGATGGGGGGAGGATTTTAGGGGCTCCCCAATTTTGGGGGGGGGGGTCCCAACTGAATGCGGGGGGGGATTTCAGAGGGGAGGGGGGGGGGGGGTCCCTCGGTGTGTCTGGGGGGGGGGAGGAGGATTTTGGGGGTGCCCCCCCCTCTCCCCTCCCCCCCCCCCCCATTCAGAGCGAGGTCTCGAGGCTGTGGAGGCGCCCGGGGGGGGGGCAGAAGGTGCTGGGGGGGGGAGGGGCGTGGGGGGGGGGCCCGGTGGTTGTTGTTGCGGTTCGGGGGGGGCCCCCCCGGCGCGGGGGGGGCGGATGGGGGGGGGCCTCGCTCTCGGCGTCGGTGTCGTCGATCAGGGGGATGTCCCTGGTGTCCCCAAAAATCAGCTCGGCGTGGGGGGGCACCCCGAAAGGACCCCCCCCCCACCAGGGGAGGCTCGGCCCGGGGCAGGGGGGGCGGACCCCCCCCCAAATTGCTGCGGAAGGCGCGGACCACCCGCATCTATGGGGGAGGGGTAAATTGAGGGAGGGGGGAGGGCACCCCAAAAATACAAAGGGACCCCCCCACGCCCCCATCAGGAGACCCCGAATTAACCCCTCCCCCATTAAAAGCCCCCCCCAATCAAAAGGTTCCCCCCCCCCCGATTTCTCCCCCTTTTACCACAGGAATTTGGGGGGGGAGGGGAATTGAGGGGGGGCACCCCAAAAATGGGATGAGGGGGACCCTCCCCAACCCTGTCAGGAGACCCCAAATTAACCCCCCCCACTATGAGACCCCTCCCCAATCAAAAGATGCCCCCAAAGATCCCCCCCCGTGAGGACCCCCAGGTACCCCAAAATCTCCCATCAAAAAATCCGCAAAACCTCAATTCACCCCCCCCAAAAGAACCCAAAACCCCCAATTTCTCCCCCCCAAAAAAAATCCCAAAACCCCCAATTTCTCCCCCACCAAAAAATCCCAAAACCCCCAATTTCTCCCCCAAAAAAATCCCAAAACCCCCAATTTCCCCCCCCCCAGAAATTCCCAGATTTTGGGGTTTTCCCCCAACTTTCGGGCTATAAAAGGGGCATTTTGGGGGGAGGGGGGTTAATTTGGGGGGGGGTCCCACCTGGGTCTGGATGCGGCTCAAGCCCCCTGACCCACAGGACCTTCCCCCGGCGCAGCCCGGCCGCGTCCAGCTCGTCGTGGTCATCGGGCTCCGAGCCCTCGGGCCACTGCCCCCCCGAGGGGCCGGGGCACTGCGGCCCCCCCGGGGACACACACCAGGACCTGGGGGGCACCCAGGGGTGCCCAGGGGACAGGGAGTGGGGTCAGTGGGGTCAGTGGGGTCACAGGGTAGGGTCAGTGGGGTCACTGGGGTCACAGGGGGGTCAGGGGGTCAGGGGGGTCAGTGGGGTCAGTGGGGTCAGTGGGGTGGGGGTCAGGGGGGTCAGTGGGGTCACTGGGGTCACAGGGGTCAGTGGGGTCAGTGGGGTCATTGGGGTCACTGGGGTCACTGGGGTCACTGGGGTCACAGGGGTCATTGGGGTCACAGGGGTCAGTGGGGTCACAGGGGTCACTGGGGTCATTGGGGTCACAGGGGTCAGTGGGGTCACAGGGGTCAGTGGGGTCACTGGGGTCAGTGGGGTCACTGGGGTCACAGGGGTCACAGGGGTCACAGGGGTCATTGGGGTCAGTGGGGTCACTGGGGTCACTGGAGTCACAGGGGTCACAGGGGTCACAGGGGTCAGTGGGGTCAGTGGGGTCAGTGGGGTCATTGGGGTCACAGGGGTCAGTGGGGTCACAGGGGTCACAGGGGTCACAGGGGTCAGTGGGGTCACTGGGGTCATTGGGGTCACTGGGGTCACAGGGGTCAGTGGGGTCACAGGGGGTCAGTGGGGTCACTGGGGTCAGTGGGGTCAGGGGGGTCAGTGGGGTCACAGGGGTCAGTGGGGTCAGTGGGGTCACAGGGGTCAGTGGGGTCACTGGGGTCACTGGGGTCACTGGGGTCACAGGGGTCAGTGGGGTCAGGGGGGTCAGTGGGGTCACAGGGGTCAGTGGGGTCAGTGGGGTCAGTGGGGTCACAGGGGTCAGTGGGGTCAGGGGGGTCAGTGGGGTCACTGGGGTCAGTGGGATCATTGGGGTCACAGGGGTCACTGGGGTCACTGGGGTCACAGGGGTCAGTGGGGTCAGTGGGGCCAGTGGGGTCACAGGGGTCACAGGGGTCACAGGGGTCAGTGGGGGTCATGGGGGTCACTGGGGTCACTGGGGTCATCGTGGTCATCGGGCTTGGAGCCCTCTGGCCACTGCCCCCCGAGGGGCACCCCAGGACCTGTGGGGACAGTGGGGTCCCCATGGGTCCCTGTGGGTCAGGGGTGCCCTGGGTGGGGGTCCCAGGGGTCGGGGGGAGGGGGGTTCCATGGGTCAGAGGTCCCTGGGCGGGGGTCCCATGGCTCTGGGGGGTGTTCCCGTGGGTGGGGGTCCCCGGGTGGGCGGGGGGTCCCATGGCTCTGGGGGGGTTTCCATGGCTCTGGGGGGGGGTCCATGGCTCTGGAGGGGGGGGGTCCCATGGCTCTGGGAGGGGGGTCCCATGGCTCTGGGGGGTTTCTGTGGGTCCCTGGGTGGGGGGTCCCATGGGTCAGGGTTGTTCCCGTGGGTCGGGGGGTCCCTGGGCGGGTGGGGGTCCCATGGCTCTGGGGGGGGTCCCATGGCTCCGGGGGGGGTTCCATGGCTCCGGGGGGGGGTTCCATGGCTCCGGGGGGGGTTCCATGGCTCCGGGGGGGTCCCATGGCTCTGGGGGGGGTCCCATGGCTCCGGGGGGGGGTCCCATGGCTCTGGGGGGGGGTCCCCGGGCGGGCAGGGGTCCCATGGCTCTGGGGGGGGTCCCATGGCTCCGGGGGGGGGTTCCATGGCTCCGGGGGGGGGTCCCATGGCTCTGGGGGGGGTCCCCCGGGCGGGCGGGGGTCTCGGTACCTGTCCCCAGACGAGCTCCCCCAGCCCCACGAAGAGGCACCAGAGCCACTGCTCGGCGCTGAGGGGGGGAGCAGCTGAACGGCTTCCCCCCCGAACTGCACGATCAGCACCTGGGGGGGCGCGGGGGGGGGCGCGGGGGGGGGGTCACGGGGGTCCCACACCCACCCCCCCCCCGCGGGCCACCTCTGTGTCCCCCTCATGTCCCTACAATGTCCCCAAGGGGTCCCCCGAGCTTCCCCCGCGGCCCGAAATCCCCGGGGACACCCAAGGGGTCCCCACCCCGAGGTGTCGCAGCGCCCGTCCCCCACCTCGCCGGGTCCCCACGCGTGTCCCCCGTGTGTCCCCTCCGTGTGTCCCCCCCCGTGTCCCCCCCCCGTGTCCCCTGTGTCCCCCTGTGTCCCCCCCGTGTCCCCCCCCGTGTCCCCCCCCGTGTCCCCTCCGTGTCCCCCCCTGTGCCCCCCTGTGTCCCCTGTTTCCCCCCGTGTCCCCCCCCGTGTCCCCCCCGTGTCCCCCTGTGTCCCCCTCGTGCTCGTGTCCCCCTCGTGTCCCCCTGGGCTCCTCTGTGTCCCCCTCGTGTCCCCCTCATGTCCCCCTCATGTCCCCCCGTGTCCCTCGTGTCCCCCCATGTCCCCCCAAGTCCCCATGTCCCCCACATCCCCCACATCCCCCGTGTCCCCCCCCGTGTCCCCCACATCCCCCACATCCCCCACATCCCCCACATCCCTCCACATCCCCCACGTTCCCCCCGTGTCCCCCCCCGTCCCCCCCCGTGTCCCCATGCCCCCCGCATCCCCCACATCCCCCATGTCCCCCCCCGTGTCCCCATGTCCCCCGCATCCCCCACATCCCCCATGTCCCCCCCCGTGTCCCCATGTCCCCCCACATCCCCCGTGTCCCCCCCCGTGTCCCCATGTCCCCCGCATCCCCCACATCCCCCCACATCCCCCCCGTGTCTCCCATGTCCCCTGTGTCCCCCACATGCCCCACATCCCCCACATCCCCCCGTGTCTCCCATATCCTCCGTGTCCCCCACGTCCCCCACATCCCCCACATCCCCCACATCCCCCCACGTCCCCCACATGCCCCACATGCCCCACATCCCCCACATCCCCCCGTGTCTCCCATGTCCTCCGTGTCCCCCACATGCTCCACATCCCCCACATCCCCCCCGTGTCTCCCATGTCCCCTGTGTCCCCCACATGCCCCACATCCCCCACATCCCCCCGTGTCTCCCATATCCTCCGTGTCCCCCACGTCCCCCACATCCCCCACATCCCCCGTGTCCCCCCCATGTCCCCCACATCCACCACATCACCCACGTCCCCCCCCGTGTCCCCCCCGTGTCCCCGTGTCCCCCTGTGTCCCCCGTGTCCCCCCCGTGTCCCCATGTCCCCACATCCCCCACATCCCCCACATCCCCCACATCCCCCACGTCCCCCCCGTGTCCCCCCCCGTGTCCCCCGCGTCCCCACCTGCACGCCGAAGGTGCCGAGGACGATGGCGCAGAAGATGGGGTTGCCGCAGACGCCCTCGAAGACGTTCCTCTCGCCGTGCAGCTTGCGCGCGTTGAGCTCGTTGAAGAGCTGCATCAGCACGAAGGTGTTGAAGATGATGGTGAAGTGCTCCGAGGGCGGCGCGTGCAGCGGGGCAGCGCGGCCGCTGTCGATGTCGAACAGCACCTCCCCTGCGGGGGACACGGACACCCGTGGGGACACCCGGGGGACACCCGGGGGACACCCGGGGGGACACCCAGGGGACAGGGACACTCGTGGGGACACCCGTGGGGACACCCGGGGGACACCCGGGAAGACACCCAGGGGACACCTCCCCAGGGGGACAGGGACACCCGTGGGGACACCCAGGGGACACCTCCCCTGCGGGGACACGGACACCCGTGGGGACACCTGGGGGGACACCTGGGGGACACCCAGGGGACAGGGACACTCGTGGGGGACACTCGTGGGGACACCCAGGGGACACCCGGGGGACACCCAGGGGGACACCTCCCCAGGGGGACACGGACACCCGTGGGGACACCCAGGGACACCCGGGGGGACACCCAGGGGGGACACTCCTGGGGATGTGGGGACACCTGGGGGGACACCCAGGGGACACCCGTGGGGACACCCAGGGGACACCTCCCCAGGGGGACAGGGACACCCGTGGGGACACCTGGGGGACACCTGGGGGACACCCAGGGGACACCTCCCCAGGGGGACAGGGACACTCGTGGGGACACCCAGGGGGACACTCCTGGGGATGTGGGGGACACCCGGGGGGGACAGCCAGGGGACACCCAGGGGGACAGGGACACTCGTGGGGACACCCAGGGGACATCCAGGGGACACCCAGGGAGACACCCAGGGGGACACTCCTGGGGATGTGGGGACACCCAGGGGGACAGCCGGGGGACACCCAGGGGGACACCCAGGGAGACATCTGTGGGGACAGGGACACTCGTGGGGACACCTGTGGGGACACCCGGGGGACACCCATAGGGACACTCGTGGGGATGTGGGGGACACCCGGGGGGACAGCCAGGGGACAGCCAGGGGGACAGGGACACTCGTGGGGACACCCGGGGGGACACCCATGGGGACACTCGTGAGGATGTGGGGACCCTCATGGCGACACCCGTGGGGACAGGGACACTCATGGGGACACCCGGGGGGACACCAGTGGGGACACCCATGGGGACGGGGACAGCCGGGGGGACACCAGTGGGGACACCCATGGGGACAGGGACACCTGGGGGGACACCCGGGGGAACAGGGACACCAGTGGGGACACCCAGGGGGACACCTGGGGGGACACTCCTGGGGACACTTCTGGGGACAGGGGGACACTTGTGGGGACACCCGGGGGGACACCCATGGGGGACACCCCTGAGGACATTTCTGGGGATGTGGTGACACCCATGGGGACACTCCTGGGGACACTTGTAGGGACATGGGGACACCCATGGGGACACTCCTGGGGACACTCCTGGGGACGTGGGGACAGGGGTGCCCCCCCACCCACAGGATGGACCCCTCTCAGCGATGTCCCCGGGCGGTGCCCGGTGCCCCGGCATTGACCGGCGAAGAGCAGGGTGAAGATGACCAGCAGCTGGTGGGCGGCGTGGCCCAGGATGTCCCACCACGCGTCCCACCGTGTCCCCATGTCCCCATATCCCACCATGTCCCCATGTCCCCATATCCCACCGTGTCCCCCACGTCCCACCACGTCCCACCGTGTCCCCATGTCCCCATATCCCACCATGTCTCCATGTCCCACCACGTCCCACCACGTCCCACCACATCCCCATGTCCCACCGTGTCCCCACGTCCCCACATCCCACCACGTCCCCATGTCCCACCACGTCCCACCAAGTCCCCACGTCCCCATATCCCACCACATCCCCACATCCCACCACATCCCCCATGCCCCCCACAGCTCCCCCCCCACCCACAGGACCCCTCTCGGCGATGTCCCCAGGCGGTGCCCGGTGCCCGGCACTGACCGGCGAAGAGCAGGGTGAAGATGACCAGCAGCTGGTGGGCGGCCTGGCCCAGGATGTCCCACCACGTCCCACCACATCCCACCGTGTCCCCATGTCCCACCACGTCCCCATGTCCCCATGTCCCACCACGTCCTACCGTGTCCCCATATCCCACCACATCCCATGTGCCACCACGTCCCCACATCCCCATGTCCCACCACATCCCCACGTCCCCACGTCCCCATGTCCCACCACATCCCCACATCCCACCACATCCC
Source organism: Aphelocoma coerulescens (assembly GCF_041296385.1). Lineage (NCBI taxonomy): Eukaryota > Metazoa > Chordata > Aves > Passeriformes > Corvidae > Aphelocoma > Aphelocoma coerulescens. The sequence continues at coordinate 7,514 of NW_027183557.1, forward strand.
CCATGCCCCCCACAGCTCCCCCCCACCCACAGGACCCCTCTCGGCGATGTCCCCAGGTGGTGCCCGGTGCCCGGCACTGACCGGCGAAGAGCAGGGTGAAGATGACCAGCAGCTGGTGGGCGGCGTGGCCCAGGATGTCCCACCACGTCCCACCGTGTCCCCATGTCCCCATATCCCACCGTGTCCCCACATCCCACCACGTCCCACCATGTCCCCATGTCTCACCACATCCCACCATGTCCCCATGTCCCCATGTCCCACCATGTCCCACCGTGTCCCCATATCCCACCATGTCCCCATGTGCCACCATGTCCCCACATCCCCACGTCCCACCACATCCCCATGTCCCACCATGTCCCCATGTCCCCACATCCCACCACATCCCACCACGTCCCACCACGTCCCCCATGTCCCCCACAGCTCCCCCCCACCCACAGGACCCCTCTCAGCGGGGGTGAGTGCCCGGCACTGACCGGCGAAGAGCAGGGTGAAGATGACCAGCAGCTGGTAGGCGGCGTGGCCCAGGATGTTGCGCAGCATGGTGCCCGACACCAGCGGGTGGTCGCGGCCGTAGGGGCGGCGCAGCAGCAGCGCCTCCGTGGGCGGCTCCGTGGCCAGCGCCAGCGAGGCCAAGGTGTCCATGATGAGGTTCACCCACAGCATCTGCACCGCCTTCAGCGGCGAGTCCTGGGCGGGGCACGGGGGGCACAGGTGGGCACAGGTGGGCACAGGTGGGCACAGGTGGGCACAGGTGGGCTCAGGTGGGCAGGAGACAGCGGGCTCAGGTTGGCTCAGGTGGGCACAGGTGGGCTCAGGTGGGCACTGGGAGGCTCAGGGGGGCTGGGAGAGGTGGGCTCAGGTGGGCACAGGTGAGCACAGGTGGGCACAGGTGGGCACTGGGAGGCTCAGAGGACTGGGAGAGGTGGGCTCAGGTGGGCACAGGTGAGCTCAGGTGGGCACAGGTGGGGACAGGTGGGCACAGGTGGGCTCAGGTGGGCAGGAGACAGCAGGCTCAGGTGGGCTCAGGTGAGCTCAGGTGAGCTCAGGTGAGCTCAGGTGGGCAGGGGTGGGCACAGGTGGGCTCAGGTGGGCTCAGGTGGGCACTGGGAGGCTCAAGGATCTGGGGGAGGTGGGCACAAGTGGGCTCAGGTGGGCACAGGTGAGCTCAGGTGGGCACTGGGAGGCTCAGAGGACTGGGAGAGGTGGGCTCAGGTGGGCACAGGTGAGCACAGGTGGGCACAGGTGGGCTCAGGTGGGCTCAGGTGGGCTCAGGTGGGCACTGGGAGGCTCAGGGGGGCTGGGAGAGGTGGGATCAGGTGGGCTCAGGTGGGCTCAGGTGAGCACAGGTGAGCACAGGTGGGCACTGGGAGGCTCAGAGGACTGGGAGAGGTGGGCTCAGGTGGGCACAGGTGGGCACTGGGAGGCTCAGAGGACTGGGAGAGGTGGGCTCAGGTGGGCACAGGTGAGCTCAGGTGGGCACAGGTGAGCTCAAGTGATCACAGGTGAGCTCAGGTGGGCACAGGTGAGCACAGGTGAGCTCAGGTGGGCACAGGTGAGCTCAGGTGGGCTCAGGTGGGCACAGGTGAGCACAGGTGAGCTCAAGTGATCACAGGTGAGCTCAGACGGGCAGGCGACAGCGGGCACACATTCCCCCCACCACGTCCCCCCTGCCCAGGTGGGTGCCCCGCGCAGGTGCCGCTCACCTGGGTGATGCAGGCGCCGGTGAAGGCCACGATGACGGCCACCACGTTGACGGTGAGCTGGAACTGCAGGAACTTGGCGATGCTGTCGTAGACGTTGCGGCCCCACATGACGGCCTTGACGATGCTCGAGAAGTTGTCGTCCGTCAGGATGATGTCCGAGGCCTCCTTGGCCACGTCCGTGCCCGCGATGCCCTTGGGGACACAGACAGGTGACCCCCAGGTGACCCCCAGGTAGGCAAGAGGTGACCCAAGGTGACCCCAGGGATGGGCAGGGGTCCCCACGGTGACCGTGGGTGGTTCAGGGGGTCCCCAAGGTGACCCCAGGGATGGGAGGGGGTCCCCGTTTGGGGAGGGAGGGTCTGGGGTCTCAGGGGTCCCCGATTTGGGGAGGGGGCTCGGATCTCGGGGATCCCAATTTGGGGAGGGCTCTCAGGGACCCCAAACTGAGGAGGGATCTCGGGGTCCTGATTTGGGGAGGGGTCACAGGAGTCCCGATTTGGGGAGGGGAATCTCAGGGTCCCAATTTGGGGAGGGGTGGCGGGGGTCCCAATTTAGGGAGAGGATCTCAGGTGCCGATTTGGGGAGGGGTCGCAGGGGTCCCGATTTGGGGAGGGGAATCTCAGGGTCCCAATTTGGGGAGGGGTGGCGGGGGTCCCAATTTAGGGAGAGGATCTCAGGTGCCGATTTGGGGAGGGGTCGCAGGGGTCCCGATTTGGGGAGGGGAATCTCAGGGTCCCGATTTGGGGAGGGGTCGCAGGAGTCCCGATTTAGGGAGAGGATCTCAGGTGCCGATTTGGGGAGGGGTGGCGGGGGTCCCGATTTGGGGAGAGGATCTCAGGGTCCCATTTTAGGGAGGGGAATCTCAGGGTCCCGATTTGGGGAGGGGTGGCAGGGGTCCTGATTTGGGGAGGGGAATCTCAGGGTCCCGATTTGGGGAGGGGTCGCGGGGGTCCCGATTTGGGGAGGGGAATCTCAGGGTCCCGATTTGGGGAGGGGTGGCAGGGGGTCCCGATTTGGGGAGGGGAATCTCAGCGTCCCGATTTGGGGAGGGGTCGCGGGGGTCCCGATTTGGGGAGGGGTGGCGGGGGTCCCGATTTGGGGAGGGGGCGGTACCATGGCGAATCCCACGTCGGCCTTTTTGAGGGCGGGGCCGTCGTTGGTGCCGTCGCCGGTGACAGCCACGACCTGGCGCTGCTCCCCGATGGTGCTGTCGATGATTCCTGGGGGCGGGGGGGGGGGGGGGGGGCAGGGGGCTGGGGACCCTCCGGCAGAGCCCCCCCGAGACCCCCGGGACCCCCGGGACCCCCCCCGCGCTCCCACCTTTGACCAAGGTGTGTTTGTCGGTGGGCGACGACCGCGCCAGGACCCTCAGCTTGGGCCACACCTTGTCCAGGCGCTCCTGCTCCACCTGGGGGGGGGTGGGGGGGGGGGGGTTTGAGACCCCCAGGGACCCCCCCAGGACCCCTCGAGACCCCCAGTGTCCCCCGACCCCCCCCCCCCAGGGATCCCAATCCCCCTCCCAGTGCCCCCCAGTGTCCCCATTCCCGCTCCCAGTGATCCCAATCCCCCTCCCAGTGCCTCCCAGTCCCTCCCAGTGATCCCCAGTGTCCCCATTCCCACTCCCAGTGATCCCAATCCCCCTCCCAGTCCCTCCCAGTCCCTCCCAGTGATCCCCAGTGTCCGCATTCCCGCTCCCAGTGATCCCAATCCCCCTCCCAGTCCCTCCCAGTGATCCCCAGTGTCCGCATTCCCGCTCCCAGTGATCCCAGTCCCCCTCCCAGTCCATCCCAGTGTCCCCCAGTGTCCCCATTCTCTCTCCCAGTGATCCCAAACCCCCTCCCAGTCTATCCCAGTGCCCCCCAGTGTCCCCATTCTCTCTCCCAGTGATCCCAAACCCCCTCCCAGTCTATCCCAGTGCCCCCCAGTGTCCCCATTCCTGCTTCCAGTGATCCCAATCCCCCTCCCAGTCTATCCCAGTGCCCCCCAGTGTCCCCATTCTCGCTCCCAGTGATCCCAATCCCCCTCTCAGTCCCTCCCAGTCCCTCCCAGTGCCCCCCAGTCCCTCCCAGTGCCTCCCAGTGCCCCCCAGTGTCCCCATTCTCGCTCCCAGTGATCCCAATCCCCCTCTCAGTCCCTCCCAGTCCCTCCCAGTGCCCCCCAGTCCCTCCCAGTGCCTCCCAGTGCCCCCCAGTGTCCGCATTCCCGCTCCCAGTGATCCCAGTCCCCCCCCCAGTCCATCCCAGTGTCCCCCAGTGTCCCCATTCCCGCTCCCAGTGATCCCAACCCCCCTCCCAGTCCCTCCCAGTGCCCCCAGTGCCACCTCGCCGCGGTCGTTGCGGATGCGCCGGTTGAAGTCCTTCCCCTCGAGGCAGAGCCAGTCCCCGCCCCCCCCCGCGGGGAGGATCCCGCACTTGGCCGCGATGGCTCTCGCCGTGTCCAGGTTGTCGCCGGTCACCATCCGCACCGTGATCCCCGCGCGCTGGCACTTCCGGATGGCCTCGGGCACCTGCCACACGCACCTGTCCCCGTCCTGTCCCCGGTGTCCCCGTCCTGGCCCCGGTGTCCCCGCGTGTCCCCGTCCTGCCCCCGGTGTCCCCTCTGTGTCCCCGTCCTGCCCCCGGTGTCCCCGCGTGTCCCCGTCCTGCCCCCCGTGTCCCCTCTGTGTCCCCGTCCTGGCCCCGGTGTCCCCCGCAGTGTCCCCGGTGTCCCCGCAGTGTCCCCGTCCTGGCCCCGGTGTCCCCGTCCTGCCCCCGGTGTCCCCCTCCTGGCCCCGCTTGTCCCCTCTGTGTCCCCGTCCTGGCCCCAGTGTCCCCTCTGTGTCCCCGTCCCCCCCGCGATGTCCCCACACCGTCCCCATCCTGGCCCCAGTTGTCCCCGCAGTGTCCCCGTCCTGTCCCCGATGTCCCCCGCAGTGACCCCGTCCTGGCCCCGGTGTCCCCCACAGTGACCCCGTCCTGGCCCCGGTGTCCCCCGCAGTGACCCCGTCCTGGCCCCGGTGTCCCCCACAGTGACCCCGTCCTGGCCCCGGTGTCCCCCGCAGTGACCCCGTCCTGGCCCCGGTGTCCCCACACCGTCCCCGTCCCCCCCGCAGTGTCCCCCACACCGTCCCCATCCTGTTCCCGGTGTCCCCGCGTGTCCCCACACCCCCCCGCTGTCCCTGCGTGCCCACCGTGTCCCTGTCCCTCACCGGTGTCCCACCCGTGTCCCCGGGCCCCCCCGTGTCCCTCCCGTGTCCCTCCCGTGTCCCCGGGCCCCCCCGTGTCCCACCCGTGTCCCGGTGTCCCTCCCGTGTCCCGGTGTCCCTCCCGTGTCCCCGGGTCCCCCCGTGGCCCTCCCGTGGCCCCCCCGCCGCATTTCAGGGCACACGTCCCCCACCCCCCGTCCCCTCCACGTCACCGCCGTGTCCCCCCCGTCCTCCCGTGTCCCACCCCCCCCGTGTCCCCCTTTGCCCCCCCGTGTCCCCCCCCTCCCGCTCTATCCCTCCCATGTCCCCCTGATGTCCCCCCATGTCCCCCCCCGTCCCCTCCTTGTCCCTTGGATCTCCCCCTTGTCCCCCTTCCCCCGTCCCCATGTCCCCATGTCCCCCCTGTCCCCCCCGCCCCCCCATGTCCCCGATGCCCCCCATGTCCCCATGTCCCCCCGTGTCCCCCCCGTGTCCCCTCCGTGTCCCCATGCCCTCCCCATGTCCCCGATGCCCCCCCATGTCGCCCCATGTCCCCCCGTGTCCCCCCATGTCCCCAATGCCCCCCCGTGTCCCCCCCATGTCCCCAATGCCCCCCCGTGTCCCCATATCCCCATGTCCCCCCCATATCCCCATGTCCCCCCATGTCCCCCCATGTCCCCGATGCCCCCCCATATCCCCATGTCCCCAATGCCCCCCATGTCCCCGATGTCCCCCCCGTGTCCCCATGCCCCCGCCGCCCCCCACCTCGGGCCGCACGGGGTCCTCGATGCCCACGATGGCGATGCACGTCAGGTCGCCAACCACGGCGGCCTCGTCGTCCCAGGGGGGCTCGGGCCGGGGGGGGAAATCGCGGAAGGCGAGGACGAGGGTCCGCAGCCCCCCCGCCGCCATCGGCTCCACCACGCGCCGCACCAGCTCCTCCCGCTCCGGCCCCCCCAGCGCCCGCGGGGCCCCCCCGGCGTCCAGGAGGGAGCTGCACCTGGGGGGGGGCACCGGGCGTCAGGGGGGGCAGGGGAGGGGGGTTTGGGGGGGCACCGGGGGTCAGGGGGGGCAGGGGGGTCAGGGGAGGGGCGTTTGGGGGGGCAACAAGGGGGCAGGGGGGAGCTGCACCTGGGGGGGCACCGGGGGCACCGGGGGGTCAGGGAGGGCACTGGAGGGCACCGGGGGGTCGGGGGGGTCGGAGGGGCAGGGGAGGGGGGCTTGGGGGGCAACAAGGGCGCAGGGGGGTCAGGGGGGTCAGGGGAGGGGGGGTTTGGGGGCAACAAGGGGTCAGGGGGCCCCCCCGGGGTCCAGGAGGGAGCTGCACCTGGGGGGGGAGGGGATCCAGGAGGGTCGGGGGAGGGGGGTCTGGGGGCGTGGGGAGAGGGTTATGGGACACCCCCTGCGTCCAGGTGTGCCCAGATGGCCCCAGGTGTGTGCCCAGGTGTCCCCAGGTGTCCCCAGGTGTGTGCCCAGATGTGTGCCCAGGTGTGCCCAGGTGTGTGCACATCTGTCCCCAGCTGTCCCCAGGTGTGCCCAGGTGTGTGCCCAGGTGTCCCCAGGTGTGCCCAGGTGTGTGCCCAGGTGTGTGCCCCCCCTCACCTGCGCAGCACCATCTCGGCCGCCCCCTTGCAGAGCAGCCGGTACCGGCCCCAGGTGCAGCCCCAGGTGTGCCCAGGTGTGTCACACCCCCCAGGTGTGCCCAGGTGTGTGCCCAGGTGTCCCCAGCTGTCCCCAGGTGTGTGACCAGGTGTGTGCCCAGGTGTGTGCCCAGGTGTCCCCAGGTGTGTGCCCAGGTGTGCCCAGGTGTGTGCCCAGGTGTCCCCAGGTGTGTGCCCAGGTGTGCCCAGGTGTGTCACACCCTCCTAGGTGTGCCCAGGTGTGTGCCCAGGTGCGTGCCCCCCCTCACCTGCGCAGCACCATCTCGGCCGCCCCCTTGCAGAGCAGCCGGTACCCGCCCCCGGCGCGGCCCCAGGTGTGCCCAGGTGTGTGCCCAGGTGTGTGCCCAGGTGCGTGCCCAGGTGTGCCCAGGTGTGTGCCCAGGTGCGTGCCCCCCCCTCACCTGCGCAGCACCATCTCGGCCGCCCCCTTGCAGAGCAGCCGGTACCCGCCCCCGGCGCGGCCCCAGGTGTGCCCAGGTGTGTGCCCAGGTGTGTGCCCAGGTGTGTGCCCAGGTGTGTGCCCCCCCTCACCTGCGCAGCACCATCTCGGCCGCCCCCTTGCAGAGCAGCCGGTACCCGCCCCCGGCGCGGCGCGTCACGGTGCTCATGGATTTGCGCTCCGAGTTGAAGGTGAACACCTTGACCAGGCGCTCCTCGGGCACCTGCGCCCGCTCGGCCTCGGGGTCGCGGCCCAGGGACAGCGCCAGCCCCAGCAGGGCACACTCGGTCTTGTTGCCCACGTGGCGAGGGAGACCCCCGGGGGCTTCGGGGGGCTGGGGGGGGAGGGGCGGGGGGCAGGTGAGGGGGGGAGGGGGGCACACAAAGGGGGCACAGAGACCCCCCCCCCCGTTAGTGTCACAGCAGGGCCCAGGAGACCCCCAAGGCCCCCCCGTCACCACCCCCGGAACGCCCCCAAAACCCCCCAAAATTCCCCTAAAACACCTCCCAGACACCCCCTCCCCCAGTGCTCCCAGTGCTCCCAGTCACCCTCACCAGTATTTTGCTGGTGCAGGCGCTGTTGATGGCGATGGCCTGGGTCTGTGACCCCCCCAAAAACCCCCCTAAAAACGCCCCAAACCCCCCCAAAATCCCCCAAAACCCTCTGAAATCCCCCCCAAAACGCCCTAAACCCTCCCCCAGTGCTCCCAGTGCTCCCAGTCCCCCTCACCAGTATCTTGCTGGTGCAGGCGCTGTTGATGGCGATGGCCTGAGCCCGTGACCCCCCCAAAAACCCCCCCTAAAAACGCCCCAAACCCCCCCAAAACCCCCCCAAAAAAACCCAAATCCCCCCCCAAAATCCCCCCAGACCCCTCCCAGTGCTCCCAGTCCCCCTCACCAGTATCTTGCTGGTGTAGGCGCTGTTGATGGCGATGGCCTGGGCCAGCAGGTCCAGCGTGGGGGGGGCCAGGGCCGCGGGGGGCGGGGGGTGGCAGAAGTGGGACCCCCCCACGAAGGCCTGGACCACGGTCATGCGGTTGGTGGTCAGCGTGCCCGTCTTGTCCGAGCAGATGGCCGTGGCATTGCCCATGGTCTCGCAGGCGTCCAGGTGCCGCACCAGGTTGTTGTCCTTCATCATTTTCTGGGGTAAAACCAGGGGAATTTGGGAAAAACTGGGGGGGGGGGGGATGGGGAAAAACTGGGGGGAAATGGGGAAAAAATGGGGGGGGGGAATGGGGAAAAACTGGGGGGAATGGGGGGAAACGGGGAAAAGCGGGAGCAGGTTGTTGTCCTTCATCGTTTTCTGGGGTAAAACCAGGGGAATTTGGGAAAAGCTTGGGGGGGGATGGGGAAAAACTGGGGGGGAAATGGAAAAAATGGGGGGAAAAACTGGGGGGAATGGGGAAAAAATGGGGGAAATGGGGAAAAAATGGGGAAATGGGGAAAAAATGGGGGAAATGGGGGAAAAAATGGGGGAAATGGGGGAAAAACTGGGGGGAAATGGGGACAAATGGGAGCAGGTTGTTGTCCTTCATCGTTTTCTGGGGTAAAACCAGGGGAATTTGGGAAAAGCTGGGGGGGAAATGGGGAAAAACGGGGGGGAAATGGAAAAAATGGGGGGAAAAACTGGGGGGAATGGGGAAAAAATGGGGGAAATGGGGAAAAAATGGGGAAATGGGGAAAAAATGGGGGAAATGGGGGAAAAAATGGGGGAAATGGGGGAAAAACTGGGGGGAAATGGGGACAAATGGGAGCAGGTTGTTGTCCTTCATCGTTTTCTGGGGTAAAACCAGGGGAATTTGGGAAAAACTGGGGGGGGAAATGGGGAAAAACTGGGGGGAAATGGGGAAAAAATGGGGGAAAATGGGGAAAAACTGGGGGGAAATGGGGAAAAAATGGAGGGGGAATGGGGAAAAACTGGGGGGAAATGGGGAAAAATGGGAGCAGGTTGTTGTCCTTCATCGTTTTCTGGGGTAAAACCAGGGGAATTTGGGAAAAACTGGGGGGGGAATGGGGAAAAACTGGGGGGAAATGGAAAAAATGGGGGGGGAGGAAATGGGGAAAAACTGGGGGGAATGGGGGGAAACGGGGAAAAGCGGGAGCAGGTTGTTGTCCTTCATCGTTTTCTGGGGTAAAACCAGGGGAATTTGGGAAAAGCTGGGGGGGAAATGGGGAAAAACTGGGGGGAAATGGAAAAAATGGGGGGAAAAACTGGGGGGAATGGGGAAAAAATGGGGGAAATGGGGAAAAAATGGGGAAATGGGGAAAAAATGGGGGAAATGGGGGAAAAAATGGGGGAAATGGGGGAAAAACTGGGGGGAAATGGAAAAAATGGGGGGAAAAACTGGGGGGAATGGGGAAAAAATGGGGGAAATGGGGAAAAAATGGGGAAATGGGGAAAAACTGGGGGGAAATGGGGAAAAATGGGAGCAGGTTGTTGTCCTTCATCGTTTTCTGGGGTAAAACCAAGGGAATTTGGGAAAAGCTTGGAGGGGAAATGGGGAAAAACGGGGGGGAAATGGAAAAAATGGGGGGAAAAACTGGGGGGAATGGGGAAAAAATGGGGGAAATGGGGAAAAAATGGGGAAATGGGGAAAAACTGGGGGGAAATGGGGAAAAATGGGAGCAGGTTGTTGTCCTTCATCGTTTTCTGGGGTAAAACCAGGGGAATTTGGGAAAAGCTGGGGGGGAAATGGGGAAAAACGGGGGGGAAATGGAAAAAATGGGGGGAAAAACTGGGGGGAATGGGGAAAAAATGGGCGAAATGGGGGAAAACTGGGGGGAAAGGGGAGAAATGGGGGAAAATGGGAGCAGGGTGTGGTCTCACGTCATTTTCTGGGGGGAAACTGTGGGAAAATGAGAAAAAATGGGAACAAATGGGGAAAAATGGGGGAAAATGGGGGAAATGGGGGAAAATGGGGGAAAATGGGGAAAAATGGGGAAAAAATGGGAAAAAATGGGGAAAAATGGGGAAAAATGGGGGGAAATGGGAGCAGGTTGTTGTCCATCATTTTCTGGGGGGAAAACAGGAGAAAACAGGAAAAAAAAGGGGGGGAAATGGGGGAAAAAGGGGGCAGGATGGGGGAGGAGGGGGATGGGGACGTGGAGGGACACAAAGGAGCGCCAAGGATGGATGGACAGAGGGACACAAGAGGGACAGAGGAACCCCTGAGGACAGCCAGACGGACAGACGGACAGACAGCTGGCCCCCACCTTGACGGAGTAGGCCAGCGAGATGGTGACGGCCAGCGGGAGCCCCTCGGGCACGGCCACCACCAGCACGGTGACGCCGATGATGAAGAACTTGACCCAGTACTGGACGTAGACCGGGGCGCACTCGGCCACCCAGGGCCGGCCCTGCACCACGAAGGTGTCGATGACGAAGTAGAGCACGAGGATGATGACGGTGATGGCCGACATGGCCAGCCCTGCGCGGGGACAGCCTCAGGACACGGCCCCGGGGGGCTTTGTCCCCGCTTCGGGGACCCCCAACCCCCCCCGAATCTGTGGGGTCAGTTTGGCCTGGAGCGCCGGTTTGTCCGTCCTGGGGACACATCCCCACCCCACCCGTGGTGTCCCTGCGTGTCACCCACCCCTCAGGACCCCTCCCCAGGGTCCCCAAACGGCCTGTCCCCTCCTCTGGGGACCCCAGCCCCCACCTGCCTTCCCGATCTGCACGGCCAGCTGGGTCAGCTTGGCCTGGAGCACGGACTTCTCCTTCTTGGGGCCACCTCGGGGCCGCGTCCCCGGCCCGTCCGCGGTGTCCCCTCCCTCGGCGCTCTTCAGCGGCTGCATCTCCATGGCCACCGCCCCGTCCTGCCTCTTGCCTGGGGACAGCGGGGACGTGGCAGGCCACGGCGGCGGGGACACGGACGGGGGGCTCTGGGGTTGTCCCCCCCCGACCCCAAAGCACCTTTGGGTTGCGGGGCGTCCACGGCGCCGTCCTGGGGCTTCCCTGTGGGACAGAGGGGGAGGGTGGTGGTGGTGGGGACACCCCGGGGTGGGACCTGGGGGGGGAGAGGGGGACAGGGGGACCCCCGGGAGTGGCGGTGGCAGCGGTGGCACCCCCGGGGACAGGGAGGGGAGGAGCAGACGGGGATGTGGGGGGGACGCGGGGACAGAAGGTGCCAGAGCCCGCGGGGCCACCGGGCACCCCCGGTGCCAGCCGGCGCCGTGTCACCTTTCCTGTCCCTCCTGTCGTCCTCGTCGTCCCCCGCGGCGCCCAGCAGGGCGAAGATGATGCCGCTCTGCGAGTTCACCCCCACGGCCGTCACCACCATCCTGCCCGAGCCCTCCATCACGTGGGTGCCTGGCGGGGACACCGCGGGTCACGGCAGGGTCCCCTCGGTGGCCCCGGGCTCCCCGAACGCCCCTCACCCGAGAGCAGCAGCGGGTCCTTGTCCAGGGACTTGCGGACGTGGTCACTCTCCCCGGTCAGGGCGCTCTCGTCGATCTTGAGGTCGTTGCCCTGGATCAGGACCCCGTCGGCCGGCAGGAGGTCACCTGGGAGGGGACAGGGCCACCGTGGTGTCACCGGGGAGTTTGGGGGTGTCCTGGGGTGTCCCCAGACCGGGCATCAGGGCTGGGTCACCGTGGTGTCACCGGGGAGTTTGGGGGTGTCCCGGGGTGTCCCCGGACCGGGCATCGGGGCTGTGTCACCGCGGTGTCACCGGGGAGTTTGGGGGTGTCCCGGGGTGTCCCCAGACCGGGCACTGGGGCTGTGTCACCACAGTGACGGGGGACCCCCCAGGGCGTCACCCCAGGACGGGGGACACGGGCACGGCGGGGCGGGGACACGTGGGACGAGAGGATTGCGCTGGGATGGGGACATGGGGGGACACGGGCACGGGGACATGGGGTGGCATCAGGATGGGGAACCAGGGGACAGCAGTGGGATGGGGACAGAGGGTGGCACTGCCATGGGGACAGGGGACGACATCAGGATGGGGATGGGGACAAGGGGACAGGGGATGGCATCGGGATGGGGACACAGGGATGGGGACACGGGGATGGCATCGGGATGGGGACATGGGGATGGGGACACGGGGATGGCATCGGGATGGGGATGGGGACACAGGGATGGCATCGGGATGGGGATGGGGACACGGGGATGGGGACACGGGGATGGGGACACAGGGATGGCATCGGGATGGGGACACGGGGATGGGGACGGGGGATGGCAGTGAGGTGGGGACAGGGATGGTGACACAGGGGTGGGGACACAGTGATGGCATCAGGATGGGGATAACGACACAAGGACCGGGACAGGGGATGGTGACACAAGGACGGGGACAGGAACGGCATCGGGACGGGGACGGGGGCACAGGGGACGGCAGCGGGATGGGGACGGGGGACGCCATCGCGACGGGGGACAGGGGACACCGCCACCCCCAGCGCTCCCCCAGCCGCTCTGTCCCCTCGGCCACTCACCGTACTTGACCTGCACCACGTCCCCCACCACCAGGTCGGCCACGGGCACCTGTGCCAGGTGTCCCCCGCGCAGGACGGCCACGCGCTGCTCGCGCTCCAGGCGGCTCTGCAGCCCCCGGAACTGCCGCTCCTTGCTCCAGTCGTTGGACGCCGTCACCAGCACCACGCAGGCCACCGACAGCAGGATGGCCGCGCCCTCGATCCAGCCCGCCTCCGCCTCGCCCTCGTCCTCGCGCGCCCCCCGACGCCTGCCCGCACGCTGGGGACACCGCGGGGACACGGTGACACACGTGGGGGGACACACGGGGGGGGGGACACGGGCGGACGGCAGGACGGCCGCGCCCTCGAGCCAGCCCGGCTCCGCCGCCTCCTCCTCCTCCTCATCCCCCGCCGCCTGCCCGCACGCTGGGGACACTCGGGGACATGTGGGGACAGCGGTGCCACACGCGGGGACACGGCCAGGGGGTGTAGGGGGCGTGGGGATGGGGATTTGGGGACAGGGGGACACGGCCAGGGGGTGTAGGGGATGTGGGGATGTGGATTTGGGGGCAGGGGGACACGGCCGGGGGACAGGGGGACATGGCCAGGGGGTGTAGGGGACGTGGGGATGCAGATTTGGGGGCAGGGGGACACGGCCAGGGGGTGTAGGGGATGTGGGGATGGGGATTTGGGGACAGGGGACACGGCCAGGGAGTGTAGGGGGCGTGGGAATGGGGATTTGGGGGCAGGGGGACACGGCCGGGGGACAGGGGGACACGGCCAGGGGGTGTAGGGGATGTGGGGATGTGGATTTGGGGGCAGGGGACACTGGGGATGGGGATTTGGGGACAGAGGGACACGGCCAGGGGGTGTAGGGGATGTGGGAATGCGGATTTGGGGACAGGGGACACAGCCAGGGGGTGTAGGGGACACTGGGGAGGCGGGGATGGGGATCTGGGGACAGGGGGTCACCCGTGGGGACATGGAGATGAGGATCAGGGGACACGGGGACATGGCCAGGGGGACAGGGGGACAAGAGGATGAGGATCTGGGGACACGGGGATGGCACTGGGAGGGGGACACGGGGGTGGCACCGGGAGGTGCGTCGGGGACGGGGGCTGGGGACAGGGGTGTCACCTTCATCGGCGGCGCCGGGGGGGGCGTAGAAGGACAGCCCGAGGGACACGAGCGCGGCCACCTCGAGGATGACCAGGGTGACGTCCTGCAGGGCCTCCCACACCAGCGCCGCGAAGCTCTTGGGGCGCCGCGGGGGGATCCAGTTCCGGCCGAACGTCCGGCGGCGCCGCTCCAGCTCCGGGGGTCCCTCCGACAGCCCTGGGGACACCCCTGTCACCCCCCAGCCACCCTGGGGACCCTCCTGTCACCCCACAGCCACCCTGGGGACACCCCTGTCACCCCCCAGCCACCCCGGAGACACCCCTGTCACCCCCCAGCCACCCTGGGGACCCCCCTGTCACCCCACAGCCACCCCGGGGACCCCCCTGTCACCTCACAGCCACCCTGAGGACACCCCTGTCACCCCCCAGCCACCCTGGGGACCCCCGGATCACCCACGGACCCCTCTGGACTGGGGGTCTTGGGACGGGTCTGGGGGTCTGGGGGTGTCCCGCTGGTTTTTGGGGCGTCCAGGGGGTCCCAGGCGGAGGTTCCCAGGGGACTGTGGGGGTCTGGGGGATCAGGGAGGAGGTCTCAGGGGGGTTCTGGGGGTTTTGGGGGGGTTCTGGGGGTCCCGGGGCGGTTCCCAAGAGTTTCCAGGGGGCTGAGTGGGTCTGGGGGTGATTCCACTTGTTAAATTTTTTTTTTAATTACCTTTACACGTTTACATATCGGGAGGGTGTCGGGGAGGCTCTGGGGGTGGTCCAGTGGTTCGGGGGGGTCCCGTGTTAGGTCGGTTTTTTGTTTTTAATTGTAGTTTTTCCTGGGGGTCCCGGCGAGGAAATTCCAGGGAGGTTCCCAGGGGAATGGGGTTCTGGGGGGGTCCCGGGGGTTTTGGGGGTCCGGGGTGTTTTTGGGGGGGTTTTGGGGGTCCGGGGGGGTTTGAGGTGTCCCGGGGGGGGGTTGGGGGCGTTACCGTCAGTGGGGGAGGTGCGCAGGCGGCGGCAGAGCCCGGGGACCCCCCCCAGGTCCCGCTGCAGCCTCAGCAGCGCCTCGGCGCCCCGGAGCTCCATCAGCGCCCGCAGCTCCGGCAGCCCCAGCCCGAAACCCCCCCCGGCGTCCCCCATGGCGGCCTGGGGACAGCGGACAGACATGGGGACAGCGGACAGACATGGGGACAGGGATGGGGACAGGGGACAGACATGGGGACAGGGATGGGGACAGGGGACAGACATGGGGACAGGGGACAGACATGGGGACAGGGATGGGGACAGGGGACAGACATGGGGACAGCGGACAGACATGGGGACAGGGATGGGGACAGGGGACAGACATGGGGACAGGGATGGGGACAGCGGACAGACATGGGGACAGGGATGGGGACAGGGATGGGGACAGCGGACAGACATGGGGACAGGGATGGGGACAGGGATGGGGACAGCGGACAGACATGGGGACAGGGATGGGGACAGGGATGGGGACAGCGGACAGACATGGGGACAGCGGACAGCCATGGGGACAGGGATGGGGACAGCGGACAGACATGGGGACAGCGGACAGCCATGGGGACAGGGATAGGGACAGGTGACAGGGATGGGGACAGGGGACAGGGGACAGGGCTGGGGACAGAGGACAGACATGGGGACAGGGATAGGGACAGGGATGGGGACAGCGGACAGCCATGGGGACAGGGATGGGGACAGGGGACAGACATGGGGACAGGGATGGGGACAGGGGACAGACATGGGGACAGCGGACAGCCATGGGGACAGGGATGGGGACAGGGGACAGACATGGGGACAGGGATAGGGACAGGGATGGGGACAGACATGGGGACAGGGGACAGACATGGGGACAGGGATGGGGACAGGGATGGGGACAGCGGACAGACATGGGGACAGGGGACAGACAAGGGGACAAGGATGGGGACAGGGATGGGGACAGGGGACCGGGCTGGGGGCTTGGGGACGTATCAGGGCCGGGGGACAGCGGAAGGGACAAAGCCAGGACATCGCTGGGGACATCGCGAGGGCCACGAGACATCGAGAGGGGACATCGAGGGGGACAGGGGGACGTCACCGGGGACAGGGACGGGACCACCGCCCCTCACCTGTCAGCGCTGGCGGGGCCTGGGGGGGGTCTCGCCGGGGGGGGCCCGGCCGCCCCCCCTGCCCGGGCCACACCTGGGGACAGCGGGGACACCTGAGGGGACAGCGGGCACCGGCCCCGCCCCCGGGGCTGCCGGGGACAGCGGTGACCGCCAGTGACCACCAGTGACCGCCAGTAACCGCCAGTGACCGCCAGTGACCGCCAGTGACCACCAGTGACCACCAGTAACCGCCAGTGACCGCCAGTGACCGCCAGTGACCACCAGTGACCACCAGTAACCGCCAGTGACCGCCAGTGACCGCCAGTGACCACCAGTGACCGCCAGTAACCGCCAGTGACCGCCAGTGACCGCCAGTGACCACCAGTGACCACCAGTAACCGCCAGTGACCACCAGTGACCGCCAGTAACCACCAGTGACCGCCAGTGACCACCAGTATCTCCTGGTCCCCCCCGATCCTCCCAGCAATTCACAGTCCCCACAGTGCCCCCAGTTTCCTCCAGCCACCCCCCCAGTAACTCCCAGTAACTCCCGGTCCCCCCAGTTCCCCCCAGTAACTCCCAGTCCCCCAGTTCCTCTCAGTTCCTCCAGTTCCCCCCAATCTCCCCCAGTTCCCCCAGTAACTCCCGGTCCCCCCAGTTCCCCCCAGTAACTCCCAGTCCCCCCAGTTCCTCTCAGTTCCTCCAGTTCCCCCCAATCTCCCCCAGTTCCCCCAGTAACTCCCGGTCCCCCCAGTTCCTCCAGTAGCTTCCAGTCCCCCCAGTCCCCCTCATTTCCTCCAGTAACTCCCGGTCCCATTTCCTCCAGTAACTCGCAGTCCCCCCAGTTCCCCCCAGTCCCCCCAGTAACTCCCAGTCCTCCCAGTAACTCCCAGTCCCCCCAGTAACTCCCAGTCCCCGCAGTTCCCCCAGTTCCTCCAGTAACTCCCGGTCCCCCCAGTTCCCCCAGTAGCTCCCAGTTCCCCCAGTTCCCCCCAGCCCCCCCAGTTCCGCCAGTAGCTCCCAGTTCCCCCAGTTCCCCCCAGCCCCTCCCAGTTCCGCCAGTAACTCCCGGTCCCCCCAGTTCCGCCAGTAGCTCCCAGTCCCCCCAGTAGCTCCCAGTTCCGCCAGTAGCTCCCAGTTCCGCCAGTAGCTCCCAGTCCCCCCAGTTCCGCCAGTAGCTCCCAGTCCCCCCAGTAGCTCCCAGTTCCGCCAGTAGCTCCCAGTCCCCCCAGTAGCTCCCAGTTCCGCCAGTAGCTCCCAGTCCCCCCAGTAGCTCCCAGTTCCGCCAGTAACTCCCAGTTCCGCCAGTAGCTCCCAGTCCCCCCAGTTCCGCCAGTAGCTCCCAGTCCCCCCAGCTCCTCCCAGTAGCTCCCGGTCCCCCCAGCTCCTCCCAGTAGCTCCCAGTCCCCCCAGTTCCTCCAGCTCCCCCCAGTCTCGTCTCGCTCCGCCCAAGCCCCGCCCCTCCTGTCCATCCCGCGGTCTCAGCCAATCAGCGCTCTCGAGGGGCGTGGCCAGCGCGGAGGCCCCGCCCCCGGCCCTGCGGCGGCGCGCGCGGACTGCGCCAAACGGGGGGCGGGGCCGGGGCCGGGGGCGGGGCCTCCAGCTCCTTATATGGGCAAAGCCACGCCCATAAACCCGATAAAACCACGCCCTTTGCTTTAAGCCCCGCCCATCCCGGGAACGCCCCGCCCCCAGCGCGGCACAGCTGGGCACACGTGGGCTCCCAGTGCTCCCAGTAACTCCCAGGAACTCCCAGTCTGCCCAGTGAACCCCAGTAAGTCCCAGCCACCCCAGTAAATCCCAGTCCATCCCAGTAAGTCCCAGTGCCCCCAGTGCTCCCAGTAACCCCCAATAACCCCAGTGACCCCAGTGATTCCCAGTAAAGCCCAGGAACTCCCAGGGACCCCCAATGCCCCCAGTAAGTCCCAGTTCCTCCAGTGCCCCCAGTTCCTCCAGTGCCCCCAGTGACTCCCAGTGCCCCCAGTAACTCCCAGTGCCCCCAGCAAAGCCCAATTCCAGCAGTGAACCCCAGTAACTCCCAGCTGCCCCAGTTCCCCCAGTAATTCACAGCTCCTCCACTGAACCCCAGTAACTCCCAGTGTCCCCAGTGAATCCCAGTTAACCCCAGTAACTCCCAGAGCCCCAGTAACTTCCAGTTCGTCCAGTGTCCCCAGTAACTCCCAGTACCCACGGTTTGCCCAGTAATTCCCAGGCCCTGCTCACACCTGTCCCTGTCACACCTGGGCACACCTGGGCACACCTGGGCATCCCTGACACACCTGGGCACACCTGGGCATCCCTGGCACACCTGGGCATCCCTGACACACCTGGGCACACCTGGGCATCCCTGGCACACCTGGGCATCCCTGACACACCTGGACCCACCTGGGCATCCCTGGCACACCTGGACATCCCTGGAACACCTGGGCATCCCTGGCACACCTGGACCCACCTGGGCATCCCTGGCACACCCGGGCACGCGTGTGCCCCCAGAACACCACTGCACCCCGGTCCCCGTCACCCCTGGCCACCCCTGGCCCGCCGCCCTTCCCCCCTCGGGGTCACACCTGCCCAGGTGCCCCCTCCCCCTTTCCCCCCTCCCCACGCACGCGCCCCCCCCACCTCCAAACCCCCCCTCGAGTCCCCCCCTTCCCCCTCCCCCCGCATCCTCCCCCTCCCCCCTCCCGCAGCCCCGCGCGCTGCCCCCTCCCCCGCCCCTCCCCCGCTCCCTCCGAGCCCCCCCGAGCCCCCCCGAGCCCGGGCCCCCCTCGGAGCCCCCGGAGCCCCCCCGGAGCCCCCGGTACCGGTCCCGGCCCATCGGTCCCGGCGCTGCGGCGCTGCCGGAGGCGCTGCGGGCCGGGGGCGGGGCCTGCGGGGGAGGGGCGGGGCCTGAGGGGGCGGGGCCTGGGTGGGGGTGGGGCCGAGGCGGGAGGACACGCCCACTGGGTGGGACCCCCCCCCCCCCTCAGCCTCCGATGTCGCTGGCGGGGACCACCGGGGTTTGTCACCCCCCCGTGTCACCTCCTGAGTGTCCCCTCCCCCATCACCCCTCCGTGCCACCCCCCCGTGTCACCCCTGTGTGTCCCCTCCCCCGTGTCACCCCCCGTGTCACCCCCTGAGTGTCCCCTCCCCCGTGTCACCCCTCGGTGCCACCCCACTGTCCCTGGGGGGCCAGGCCACCCTGGGGGGGACACAGTGACACGGGGGGGGACACACGGGAGGGACATGGGACAGAGGGGACGCTGGGACATGGGGACACCGGGGACATGGGGACAGTGTCACCTCCGGCAGGGGAAACCCCCCTGTCCCCATCCCTGTCCCATCCCTGTCCCCGTGCCGTGTCTGTCCCAATCCCATCCTTGTCCCATCCCCATCTCTGTCCTATCCCCGTCCCCATCCCTGTCCCCGTCCCCGTCCTTGTCCCATCCCCATCCCTATCCCATCCCCATCCCATCCCCATCCCTGTCCCCTCCCATCCCTGTCCCATCCCATCCCATCCCGTTCCCATCCCTGTCCCATCCCTGTCCCATCCCTGTCCCATCCCCATCCCAGTCCCATCCCTATCCCATCCCTGTCCCATCCCCACCCCTGTCCCATCCCTGTCCCATCCCCACCCCCATCCCCATCCCCATCCATCCCCATCCCTGTGCCATCCCAGTCCCATTCCCATCCCTGTCCCATCCCATCCCATCCCGTTCCCATCCCTGTCCCATCCCTGTCCCATCCCCACCCCCATCCCCACCCCCATCCCTGTCCCATCCCTGTCCCATTCACATCCCATTCCCATCCCCATCCCCATCCCCATTCCCATCCCCATCCCCATCCCCATCCCCATCCCATTCCCATCCCATTCCCATTCCATCCCATTCCCATTCCCATCCCCATCCCTGTCCCCCCCTCCACGTGCCTTTCCCCCTGGCCCCGCCCCTTTCCCGCCCCTTCCCCGCCAATCACAGCACGGCGCGCGCCCCTCCCGCCCTTTTCCACCAATCAGGGCGCACGGAAGGCGTGGTCAGGCGCTATGACATCACCTCCATTCAGACCACGCCTTTTCGCCCCACCCCCTGCCCCTGATTGGCAGCTTGGCTCAGGCGAAGATTGACGGCTCTATTAACCAATAGCGGAGCGGCGCGCAGCGGGAGCGCTTCGCATTGGCTGCGAGCCTGAGGGGGCGGGACCAGCGCCCGCTGTCGCTCCCCGGGGTCCGGGGGGATTTGGGGGGACACGGGGGGGGTGTGGGGGTGACACTTCCAGGGGGGAACCCCCTTGAAGGGGTAACACCGCCCCAAAGGCTGATGGGAAGGTTGGGGACCCCGGGGGGGTCGTTGAAGGACATCCCGGGGGAGGGGTGGTGTGACCCCCAAAGGCGATGGGACAATGGGGACCCTCCGAGAGGGGACACTGGGGACCCCCAGAGCCATGGGGACATCGGAACCCGCCCGAGGTGGGGACACTGGGAACTCCTGGAGCCATTGGGGACCCCCAAGAGGGGACACTGGGGCCCCCCAGAGCCATGGGGACATCGGGAACCCCCCCGAGAGGGGACACTGGGGACCCCCAGAGCCATGGGGACATCGGGAACCACCCCGAGAGGGGACACTGGGGACCCCCAGAGCCATGGGGACATCGGGAACCACCCCGAGAGGGGACATTGGGGATCCCCAGAGCCATGGGGACACTGGGGACCACCCCGAGGTGGAGACATCGGGAACCCCCAGAGCCATGGGGACATTGGGGACCCCCCCAAGAGGGGACATCGGGGACCCCCCGAGCCATGGGGCCAGCGGCGGGAGGGGCCAGCGGGCACGACACGGGTCCGGGAGGTACAAAGCTTTATTGGGGGGGGGGCGGCGGGGGTCCCTACGCGGGTGACACGGAGGAGTTGGACACGGAGGAGACCTCGGTGCGCGAGGTGGAGACCTCGGAGCCATCGTCCACCTTCTTCCCGAAGAGCTGCAGGATGCAGTTCCGGAACTGCGGGGACACGGGGGGCACGGGGAGGGCACGGGGGGCATGGGGGGCATGGGGGACACGGGGGGCATGGGGGACACGGGGGGCATAGGGGGTATGGGGGACATGGGGGGCACGGGGGACATGGGGGGCACGGGGGGCATGGGGGGCATGGGGGGACATGGGGGACATGGGGGGCACGGGGGACATGGGGGGCATGGGGGGCACGGGGGACATGGGGGGGACATGGGGGTACGGGGGACATGGAGGGACATGGGGGACACGGGGGGCACGGGGGACATGGGTGGCATGGGGGGACATGGGGGGACATGGGGGGCAGGAGGGGCACGGGGGACACAGGGGGGCACGGGGGGGATATGGGGGGCATGGGGATAGGAGGGGACACGGGGGGACACAGGGGGGCACGGGGGGGGGCATGGGGGGACAGGAGGGGACACGGGGGGGGCATGGTGGGACAGGGTGGCATGGGGGGCATGGGGGGACATGGGGGGACAGGGGGGACACAGAGGGACGGGGGGGACACAGGGACAGGGGACAGGGACAGGGGACACCAGGTCAGCCGGGGCCCCGACATCGGGGGTCCCGTGCAGGTGCCAACGCGCGCGGTTTGTGTGTGGCATCGGGGTGGCGCTGGTGGCACCTGGTGGGGGTCACCTGTGCTCGGGGCCTGGCACTGGCACCTGTCCCTGCTCCGTGCCCCTCCTGTGCGTCACCTGTGCCAGCTCCCTGTCCCCTGTCCCTGCTCCACCCCAAAGCCCCCTGTCCTGGTTCCATCCTGGCTGTCCCCAGGTGTGCCCAGGTGTGTGCCCAGGTGTGATCAGGTGTGCCCAGGTGTCCCCAGGTGTCCCCAGGTGTGTCCCAGGCATACCCAGGTGCACCCAGGTGTCCCCAGGTGTGTGCCCAGGTGCGCTCAGCTGTGCCCAGCTGTCCCCAGGTGCATGCCCAGGTATGCCCAGGTGCGTGCCCAGGTGTTTCCCAGTGTCCCCAGGTCCGTGCCCAGGTGTGTCCCCAGGTGCATGCCCAGGTGAGTGCCCAGGTGCATGCCCAGCTGTCCCCAGCTGTCCCTAGGTGTGTGCCCAGCTGTGCCCAGGTGCATGCCCAGGTGTGTGCCCAGGCGTGCGCCCAGCTGTCCCCAGCTGTCCCCAGGTGCGTGCCCAGGTGTGTCCCGGTGTCCCCAGGTGCATGCCCAGGTGCATGCCCAGGTACATGCCCAGCTGTCCCCAGGTGCGTGCCCAGGTGCGTGCTCAGCTGTCCCTAGGTGTGTCCCCAGCTGTGCCGAGCTGTGCCCAGGTGCATGCCCAGCTGTCCCCAGCTGTGCCCAGGTGCATACCCAGCTGTGCCCAGGTGCGTGCCCAGGTGTGTCCCGGTGTCCCCAGGTGCATGCCCAGGTGCATGCCCAGGTACATGCCCAGCTGTCCCCAGGTGCGTGCCCAGGTGCGTGCCCAGCTGTCCCTAGGTGTGTCTCCAGCTGTCCCCAGCTGTGCCCAGGTGCATGCCCAGGCGTGTCCCGGTGTCCCCAGCTGTGCCCAGGTGCGTGCTCAGCTGTCCCTAGGTGCGTGCCCAGCTGTCCCCAGCTGTGCCCAGGTGCGTGCCCAGGTGCGTGCTCAGCTGTCCCTAGGTGTGTCCCCAGCTGTGCCGAGCTGTGCCCAGGTGCGTACCCAGCTGTCCCCAGCTGTGCCGAGCTGTGCCCAGGTGCGTGCCCAGCTGTCCCCAGCTGTGCCCAGGTGCATACCCAGCTGTCCCTAGGTGTGTCCCCAGTGTCCCCAGCTGTCCCCAGCTGTGCCCAGGTGCATACCCAGCTGTCCCTAGGTGTGTCCCCAGTGTCCCCAGCTGTCCCCAGCTGTGCCCAGGTGCATACCCAGCTGTCCCCAGCTGTGCCCAGGTGCGTGCCCAGGCGTGTCCCGGTGTCCCCAGCTGTGCCCAGGTGCGTACCCAGCTGTGCCCAGGTGCGTCCCCAGCTGTCCCCAGCTGTGCCCAGGTGCGTGCCCGGGCGCGCCTCACCTGCCGGTTCATGAAGACGTAGATGATGGGGTTGTAGATGGTGGCGCTCTTGGCGAAGAAGGCGGGCAGGGCGGCCGTGAGCGGGTGGAAGGCGTAGCCGGGGTTGGCGGCGGCGAAGCAGGCGAAGATGGTGTAGGGCCCCCAGCAGAAGCAGTAGGCCAGGATCATCACCACCACCATGCGCGACACCTCCTTCTCCGCCTTCTGCGTCGACTCCGACTCCTTCTGCTGGGCCGCCACCTGCGGGGGGAGAAATTGGGGGGGGTCACGGGGGTCCTGGGGGGGTCCTGAGGGGGTTATGGGGGGTTATAGGGGCAGTATCTGGGGTCTAAGGGGGGTTATGGGGGAGGGGGGTTAAGGGGTGACTCCTTCTGCTGGGCTGCCACCTGCGGGGGGAGAAATTGGGGGGGTCACGGGGGTCCTGGGGGGGTCCTGAGGGGGTTATGGGGGGTTATAGGGGCAGTACCTGGGGTCTAAGGGGGGTTATGGGGGGAGTATCTGTGGTTTATAGGGGGAGATGTGGGTCTGAGAGGGGTCTGGGGGTGTGGGAAGGGGGTCTTGGGGAGTTCCGGGGGGTCCTGGGGGTGTCCTGGGGGGGTTATGGGGGGTTATAGGGGCAGTATCTGGGGTCTAAGGGGGGTTATGGGGGGCTATGGGGGGGTTAAAGGGGGTTATGGGGGGTTATAGGGGCAGTATCTGGGGTCTAAGGGGGGTTATAGGGGGAGTATCTGTGGTTTATAGGGGGAGATGTGGGTCTGAGAGGGGCCTTGGGGAGTTCCAGGGGGTCCTGGGGGGGTCTTGGGGGGGTTATGGGGGGTTATGGGGGGTTATAGGGGCAGTATCTGGGGTCTAAGGGGGGTTATGGGGGAGGGGGGTTAAGGGGTGACTCCTTCTGCTGGGCTGCCACCTGCGGGGGGAGAAATTGGGGGGGGTCATGGGGGTCCTGGGGTGTCCTGGGGGGTCCTGAGGGGGTTATGGGGGAAGTATCTGGGATTTATAGGGGGAGATGTGGGTCTGAGAGGGGTCTGGGGGTTGTGGGGAGGGGGTCTTGGGGAGTTCCGGGGGGTCCTGGGGTGTCCTGTGGTGGTTGTGGGGGGTTATAGGGGCAGTATCTGGGGTCTAAGGGGGGTTAAAGGGGGCTATGGGGGGGTTATGGGGGGCTATGGGGGGTTATGGGGGGTTATGGGGGGTTATGGGGGCAGTATCTGGGGTCTAAGGGGGGTTATGGGGGAGGGAGGTTAAGGGGTGACTCCTTCTGCTGAGCTGCCACCTGCGGGGGGAGAAATTGGGGGGGACACGGGGGTCCTGGGGGGGTCCTGGGGGGGTTATGAGAGGGTCTAAGGGGGGTTTTAGGGGGATATAGGGGCAGTACCTGGGGTCTAAGGGGGGTTATGGGGGGAGTACCTGTGGTTTATAGGGGGAGATGTGGGTCTGGGAGGGGTCTGGGGGTGTGGGGAGGGGGCCTTGGGCGGTTCCGGGGGGTCCTGAGGGGGTCTGGGGGGCTCTAAGCTAGAGGGGGGAGGTGAGGATTTTTGGTTTTTCTTGGTTGTTTTTTCGGGTCGGGATTTTTGGGCTTTTTTGGGGGCTTTTTTCGGGTCGGGATTTTTGTTTTTTCTTGGGTGTTTTATTTTTTTGGGGGTCAGGATTTTTGGGCTTTTTTCGGGTTGGGATTTTTGTTTTTTCTTGGTTTTATTTTTTTTGTTTTGTCGGGATTTTTCGGCTTTTTTGGGGCTTCTTTCGGGTCAGGATTTTTGTTTTTTCTTGGTTTTGTTTTTTTGTCAGGATTTTTGAGATTTTGGGGCTTCTTTCGTGTCGGGATTTTTGTTTTTTCTTGGGTTTTTGTCAGGATTTTTTGGCCTTTTTTGGAGCTTTTTTCGGGTCAGGATTTTTTGGTTGTTTTTTTTTTTTTTTTTTTTTTTCCCTGGTTGTTTTTCGTATTTTTTCCTCGGGATTTTTTCGTTTTGTTCCGGTTTTTGTTCGTGTTTTTTTTTTTGGGGGGGGGTGGGTAGCTCGCGGGGCGGGGGTCTCCTCACCGCGCGGATGGCCATCCACACTTGCAGGTAGCAGAAGATGATGACGGCGAGCGGGAAGAAGCAGCAGCTGACCATGAGGGCCACCATGTAGGACTGCACGCCCGGGTCCGTGCTGCCGCTGAACACGTCGGGGCCGCACGAGGTCTTCAGCCCGTGGGGCCAATACCTGGGGAGGGGGCGGCACCGGGGGAGGGAGGGAGGGGTCGCACGTGACCAAAGAAACCCCGACCGCCCCCTCCCCAAACTCCTCCGGAAGGCGCCGAGCCCGCGGGACCCCGCGAGAGCCGCGGGGAGCTCGGGGTCACCCCTAAAAACTCCTCCTCCGGGTCGCGCTGCTTGGGGAGGGGGGTGACAGCCGGGGTGGGGGGGGGTCAGAGGTGACGAAAGGGACCCTCGGGGAGACCCCTGGGGTCCAACAGCTCTGGGGACCCCCGGGTCACCCCCGGCCCCTCTCGGGGGGCCAATGCCCGGGGAGGGAGCGGCGTTGGGGACACGCGGGTCACCTCCACGGCTCCCGCGGGGACCCCCGCGGCTCCTGGGGACCCCCAGACCCTCCCTGGGAGCCCCTCCCCCGAAGATGGGGGGGACAGCAGTCCAGGACCCCCGCCCAGACCCCCAAACACCCCCCTGGGGACACTCGCATCACCTCTGGGACAGCCCGGGACCCCTCCCCAGAGCCCCGAGCCCCTCCCCACCTGCTCCAGCCGAAGATGGGAGGGACAGCAGTCCAGGACCCCCGCCCAGATCCCCCAAACACCCCCCAGACACCCCCTGGGGACACTCGCGTCACCTCTGGGACAGCCCGGGACCCCTCCCCGGAGCCCCGAGCCCCTCCCCACCTGCTCCAGCCGAAGATGGGGGGGGGGCGCGGTCCAGGACCCCAGCCCAGATCTCCCCCCACCCCCAAACACCAAACACCCCCCCAGACACCCCCCTGGGGACACTCGCGTCACCTCTGGCACAGCCCGGGACCCCTCCCCACCTGCTCCAGCCGAAGATGGGGGGGGGGCGCGGTCCAGGACCCCAGCCCAGATCTCCCCCCACCCCCAAACACCAAACACCCCCCCAAACACCCCCCTGGGGACACTCGCGTCACCTCTGGGACAGCCCGGGACCCCTCCCCACCTGCTCCAGCCGAAGACGGGGGGCGCGGTCCAGGCGCAGGACCAGATCCACGAGAAGAGGATCCCGGCCACCGCCAGCTTCCCGTCGAACTTGATGTTCCCGAAGGGTTTGCACACCACGAACCAGCGCTCCCAGGAGATGATGGCCAGCGACCACAGCGCCGTGATGCCTGAAGGGGCCGTTCGGGGCGCTTATGGGGCTGCCCCATAGCGCCCAGACCCACGGAGAGCGGCCCCGCAGCCCCCAGCCCCGGAAAGCCCCCCCCCCCAAAGGCACCGAGCCCCTCACGCCCAGTCCCCGCCGTGGGGAGATCGGCCGGGGACCGCCGCGATGGCCGCAGAGGGGGTGGGGGGTACTTATGGGGCTGCCCCATAGCTGCCAGCCCCACAGAGCACTGCCCCGGAGCCCCCCAGCCCCATGACAAACGGCCCTATGGCCCCCGGACCCCTCCCGGACCCACATCTCCCCCTATAAACTGCAGGTACTCCCCCCATAACCCCCTATAATCCCCCCTTGGCTGCCCCCCAGCCCTGCCCCATATCCTTCAGCACCCCCTGAGGCTGTTCCCAGCTCTGCCCCACGGCTCTGCCCCACACCCCGACCCCCTCCCTCACTGCAGGTACTGACCCTGTATCCCTGACCCACATCTCTGACCCACAACTCCGAGCACCCATATTCCAGCCCCACACCCCAGCCCCACATCCCAGCCCCACATCCCTGTCCCACATCCCAGCCCCATATCCCCATATCCCAGCCCCACATCCCAGCCCCATTTCCCCCCCCAAACTGACCACGAGCACTGACCACACACCCCACCCCACAGCCCCAAACTGACCACAGCACTGACCACACACCCCAGCCCCACACCCAGCCCCACACCCCCAGACTGACCACAAGCACTGACCACACACCCCAGCCCCACACCCCACCCCACAGCCCCAAACTGACCACAGCACTGACCACACACCCCAGCCCTACAGCCCCAAACTGACCACGAGCACTGACCACACACTCCAGCCCCACACCCCACCCCACAGCCCCAAACTGACCACAGCACTGACCACACACCCCAGCCCCACACCCCCCCCGTCCCCCCAGCCCCCGACTGACCGCAGGCGCTGACGGTGTAACCCTCGATGATGCACATGGGGTGTCCGAGGATGAAGTAGCCGAAGATCTGGTTGACCACGCTGATGGTGCTGGCGATGACCGTCTCGCCCAGGTCGGCCACGGCCAGGTTGACCAGGATCCAGTTCAGGGGGTGCCGCAGCTTCTTGAACTTGGCCGTGGCCACCAGCACCAGCCCGTTGGTGAACACCGAGGCCACCACCACGAAGATCATCCACAGCGACGTCAGGTTGTACACCCAGCGCGGCGCGATGTGGTAGTTGGGGCCCTCGAAGGGACCTGGGGGACGCCGCGGGGTCAGCGGCGCTGGCAGCGTCCCCCCCGTCCCCTCCTGCCACCCCCGCCTCCCTCCGCTCCTCACCGCCGGTGGTTTTGCTGCTGGTGGAGGTTGGGGACCCCGAAACTCCCCCAAAGTGCCCCTAAAGACCCCTTCGTGTCCCCTCGTGTCCCCTCCTGTCCTGTCCGTGTCCCTCTGTGTCCCCTCGTGTCCCATCCATGTCCCCTCCGTGTCCCCTCCTGTCCCCTCCTGTCCCCTCCTGTCCCATCCATGTCCCCTCCTGTCCCCTCCTGTCCCCTCCTGTCCCATCTGTGTCCCCTCTGTGTCCCCTCATGTCCCCCCCGCCTTCACCGCGCGCCTCCCTGCCGTCGATGTACGTCGATCGCTGACCCCTAAACTGCCCCAAAATTGCCCCGAAAATCCCTCAAAACGCTCCCCCAGTGTCCCTTCATGTCCCTTCGTGTCCCTTTGTGTCCCTCATGTCCCCCCACGTCCCCCTTGTCCCCCCATGTCCTCACTGCAATCATCAATATAGCCTGGTGTGGGTCAGCTGTTGACCCCAAAACTCTCTCGAAACTCCCCCAAAACGCTCCCCCTGTGTCCCTTCACATCCCCCCGTGTCCCCTCACGTCCCCCTGTGTCCCCTCACGTCCCCCCGTGTCCCCTCTGCCCCCCACGTCCTCACCACGCGCGTCGCTGCCATCGATACAGTTTGGCGTAGGTTGATCGTTGACCCCAAAACTCCCCCCAAAACTCCCCAAAACTCTCCCCTAAATGCTTCCCCCGTGTCCCCTCATGTCCCTTCATGCCCCTCTGTGTCCCCTCAGGTCCTTTCATGTCCCCTCGTGTCCCTTCGTGTCCCCTCAGGTCCCCCCCGTCCCCCCAGGTCTTCACCATTGCTGTACGTTGATCGTTGACCCCAAAACGCCTCCAAAATGCTCCCCCCATGTCCCCTGATGTCCCCTTGTGTCCCCTGATGTCCCCTCGTGTCCCCCCGTGTCCCCTCATGTCCCTTCATGCCTTTCCGTGGCCCCTGGTGTCCCCCTTGTCCCCCTTGTCCCCCCACATCCTCACTGACACCGTCAGCACAGGCTGCCGTGGGTTGATCGTTGACCCCAAAACTCCCCCAAACTCCCCAAGCCCCCTCCCCCCAAGCCCCCCAAGTCCCCTCAGGTCCCCTCATGTCCCCCCAAGTCCTCCCATGTCCCCTCAGGTCCTTTCACGTCCCTCTGTGTCCCCTGCTGTCCCCCACGGCCCCAATATCTTCACCGCCTGTGTCACTACCGTTGGCAAAGCTCAATTATTGATCCCAAAACTCCCCCAAAAGTCCCCGAAACTCCCCCAAACCCCCTCCCCTCACATCCCCTCACATCCCCTCACTTCCCCTTTGATCCTTCGCAACCCCCCGTGTCCCCCCGTGTCCCTTGCGTCCCCCCGTGTCCCCCCACATCGCCACTGCCATCAACACCGCTCGGCGTACGTTCATCGTCGACCCCAAAACTGCCCCGAAACAACCCCCCCCCCGTGTCCCCTCATGTCCCCTCGTGTCCCCTCATGTCCCCTCGTGTCCCCTCGTGTCCCCTCGTGTCCCCTCACACCTTTCTGGGACCCCTCATGTCCCTCCACGCCCCTTTCTGTCCCCCCGTGTCCCCCCACCTCCCCGACCGCCTCCGCCGCGCTCTTCGCCGTCGCCGCCGTCGTTCCGTCGCCGAGCCCCGAACTCCCTCCCAAAGCGCCCCAAAACTGCGCCCAACCCCGCGTCCCCCCGGTGTCCCCGCGGTGTCCCCGGTGTCCCCTCCGGCTCACCGCGCGTGTTGTTGCTGTTGGTGTAGGTGAAGATGCTGTCGCGCGTGGTGTCATCGTCGTCGTGGCGCCGGCGAGCGGCGAAAACCGCCCCGTCCCAAGCGCCCGCCGCCATCGTGCCCAGGTGCCACCAGCGCCACTGCCCCGGCCGCCCGCGCCCCCCTGCTCTTATACCCCGCCCCCGCCCCCGGATTAGCCCGGACCCCCCCCCCCCGCCCCCCAAAATCCCATCCCTGAGCCCTTAATTGGGGCCGCGGGGATGGCGGAAGAGGGGCCGGGCGGGGGGGGCCGCCCCGAGCTCACCTGAGCAGCCGGGGTGAGCTGATGGGATTGACGGCAGCGCTAATCCCCCGCTGCTTCCTGCGCTGTGCCCCCCTCCCTGGGGTCCGAGCTGCCCCCCCGGGGACCCCCGGGATTCCAACGGGACCCCCGGGATCCCAACGGGCACCGCCAGAAACCCCCGGGACCCCCGGGACCCCCCAAACCCAGCGCTGATCCCCCGCTGCTTCCTGCGCTGTGCCCCCCTCCCCGGGGTCCGAGCTGCCCCCCCCGGGACCCCCCAGGACCCACAAGTGTGGGGCTGAGCCCCCCCAGGACCAGCGCCTGCCCCTGCGGGATGGGGCACAGCCAGACCCTGCCCCACATCGGGGTGTGGATCCCCACTCCCGCCCCATAGCGGGGTCCTGACCCACTCCCGCCCCATAGCGGGGTCCTGACCCACTCCTGCCCCACATCGGGGTGCTGATCCCCACTCCCGCCCCACAGCGGGGTCCTGACCCACTCCTGCCCCACAGCGGGGTGCTGATCCCCACTCCTGCCCCACATCGGGGTGCTGATCCCCACTCCCGCCCCACAGCGGGGTCCTGACCCACTCCTGCCCCACATTGGGGTCCTGACCCACTCCCGCCCCATAGCGGGGTGCTGACCCATTCCCGCCCCACAGCGAAGTGTGGATCCCCCCTCCCGCCCCATATCAGGGTGCTGAGCTCCTCCTGACCCACATTGGGGTCCTGACCCACATTGGGGTTCTGGCCCCACTCCTGACCCACATTGGGGTTCTGGCCCCATTCCTGCCCCATAGCGGGGTGTTGATTCCCCCTTGAGCCCCACACTGTGGTCCTAAACCCCTTCCCACCCCATAGCGGGGTCCCGACCCTCTCCTGACCCACATCGGTGTCCTGACCCCCTCCCACCCCACAGCAGGATCGTGCCCCCCTCCCGCCCCATCCCGGGGCTTCGAGGCCTCCTCTCGCCCCACATCGAGGTCCTGCCCCACATCCTGGGGTCCTGCCCCACACCGCGGGCTCGGGGCCCCTTCCTGACCCACATTTTGGGGTCGGGCCCCCCCCGGATCGGGGTCACGGGGCCGCGTTACATCACGGGGGGCTCCGGCTCGGGGCCAAGTGGGGCACGGGGGGAGCCCCCCCCCCCGCCCCCCGAAATAGCCGCAGCCCTAATTAGCAATTAACGCGGGGGGGGAGGGCGGATTAACGAGGGGGGGGCCCCGATTGGGGGTCCTGGGGTGTCCCCCCCTCCCCCCGTTCTCCACCCACGGGGGGTCCTGGGGGGTCCCGGGCTTTGGGGGGGCTCCTCGGGGGGGTCACCCCAGAAGGGCCCCCCAGGCCTGACCTTAATCCCCCCCTCGGGGGGGGGGTCGGAGCTGCCCCCCCCCCCCTAATCCCGGGATTTTCGGGTCGCCCCGGGGGAGTCCGATTAGGGGGGACACGGAAACTTTAATCCCCCCCCGGGGAAAAGGGGGCGCGGAGCGGCGGAGAGAGAAGCTGGGGGGCTCCGGGGGGCTCCGGGGGGGAGCTGGGGCGGTTCTGGGGGGTCTGGGGGTGTCTGGGGAGTCTCTGGGGGGGCTCAGGGGGGGCTTGGGGCAGTTCTGAGGCGGTTCTGGAGGGGTTTGGGGGCGGATCTGGAGGGGTTTGGGGGCGGATCTGGGCGGGTCTGGGGAGCTCCGGGGCAGTTCTGAGGGGTTGGGGGGGACCTGGGGGTCTCTGAGGGGACTCTGGGGGGCTCCGGAGGGTTCTGGAGAGGTTCTGGGGGTGTTCTGGGGGGCTCTGGAGGACTCTGAAGGCTCGGGGGGCGTTCTGGGGGGGCTTTAAGGGGTCCTGTGTGGCTCTGGAAGTGCTGGGGGCGGCTCTGAGGGGTTTGGGGGCGGTTTTGGGGGTTCCCGGGCGGGCTCTGAGGGGTTTGGGGGCGGTTTGGGGGGGGGGTCTCTGAGGGATTTGGGGCCGTTCTGGGGGTCCCTGGGGAGGCTTTGGGGGCTCCGGGCTATTTGGGGGCAGTTCCGGGGGGAGTCCTGGGGGGGTCCCGTGGGGCGGTGGGACCCCCTCAAATCGGGGGGCAAAGGGGGCGGGCGGTGCCCCCCACCCCCCCAATCCCGGGGGGCGGCCGGTAAGTGCTGGGGGGGCGTGGGGGGGGTCGGGGGCTCCGTGGGGCTGGGTGAGGGGGGGGGGGGTTGGGGGGCCTCTGTGGGGCCATCGCGAGCCGCTGTGGGGCCACCAAGGGCCACCAGTGGCGGCTGTGGGTCCCCGTGGGGCCGCTGCGGGTGCCGTGGGGCCGCCCTGGGTGTCCCGTGGGTGTCCCGTGGGTGTCCCGTGGGTGTCCCCGCGTGTCCCCCCGGGCCGTGCGGCCGGAATTCCGCTAGTTCTGAACTTTTTCCCGGGAAAAAAGCTCACTACTGGCAGAACTCGGCCGCGCGCCCCACTGCGGGGCACTTGGGGGGCACCTGGGGGGCGCCTGGGGGGCGCTTGGGAGGCACTTGTGGGGCATCTGGGGGTACTTGGGGACATTAGGGGGGCACTTGCAGGGCACTTGTGGGGCTGGGAGTGTTTGGGGAGTACTTGTGGGGCACTTGGGGGGCATTTGGGGGGCACTTGTGGGGCTGGGGGCACTTTTGGGGCACTTGTGGGGCCCTTGTGGGGCACTGCGGGGCCACCGCAGGGGCACTTGTGGGGCTGGGGGCACTTGTGGGGCACTTGTGGGGCGGCCCCCAAAGCAGAGGCAGCGGCTGCGTCTCCAGTGTTTAATGCGGGGGGGGGGGGGGGTTATGTACAACGGAGCCGTGGGGCTGCCCCACAGCGGGCGGGGAGGGGCAGAGCTGCCGTGGGGCTGAGCGCGGTGTGGGGCAGAGCCCGGCGTGGGGCTGAGCCGTGGGGCAGAGCCCACCGCAGGGCAGAGCCCGATGTGGGGCAGAGCCGTGGGGCAGAGCCACCATAGGGTAGAGCCCAATGTGAGGCAGAGCCCGATGTGGGGCAGAGCCGTGGGGCAGCACCGCTGTGGGGCAGAGCCCGATGTGGGGCAGAGCCGTGGGGCAGCACCGCTGTGGGGCAGAGCCCGATGTGGGGCAGAGCCGTGGGGCAGCACCGCTGTGGGGCAGAGCCCGATGTGGGGCAGAGCCGAGGGGCAGAGCCCGGCGTGGGGCAGCACCGCCGTGGGGCAGAGCCCGGTGTGGGGCAGAGCCGCAGGGCAGAGCCGTGGGGCAGCACCGCCGTGGGGCAGAGCCCGGTGTGGGGCAGAGCCGCAGGGCAGAGCCGCCGTGGGGCAGAGCCTGATGTGGAGCAGAGCCATGGGGCAGCACCGCCGTGGGGCAGAGCCGCCGTAGGGCAGCACCGCCGCAGGGTCGAGTCCGGTGTGGGGCAGAGCCGCCGTGGGGCAGAGCCGCCGTGGGGCAGAGCCCGGTGTGGGGCAGAGCCGCAGAGCAGAGCCGCAGAGCCCGGTGTGGGGCAGCACCGCCGTGGGGCAGAGCCGCAGAGCAGAGCCGCCGTGGGGCAGCACCGCCGTGGGGCAGAGCCCGGTGTGGGGCAGAGCCGCAGAGCAGAGCCGCAGAGCCCGGTGTGGGGCAGCACCGCCGTGGGGCAGAGCCGCAGAGCAGAGCCGCCGTGGGGCAGCGCCGCCATGGGGCAGCGCCGCCGTGGGGCAGAGCCCGGTGTGGGGCAGAGCCCGGTGTGGGGCGCGCCCTACGCTGGGGACACCTGGCTGGAGGACACCGAGGACACCTGCGTGGCCTGGGACGAGCCCGACACGTCCTCGTCGTCCCCGAAGGGGCTCCGGCCGCAGAACACGAGCTTGAGCATGCACGAGCGGAACTGCGGGCGGGGGGCCGTGAGAGAGGGACCCCAGACCCACGGACAGACCCCAGACCCACGGACAGACCCCAGAGCCACGGACAGACCCATAGGAACACCCCCAGACCCATAGGAACACCCCCAGACCCACGGACAGACCCCAGAGCCACGGACAGACCCATAGGAACACCCCCAGACCCACGGACAGACCCCAGAGCCACGGACAGACCCATAGGAACACCCCCAGACCCATAGGAACACCCCCAGACCCATAATGGGCCCCCCAGACCCGAAGGGGCTCCAGCATTGCAGGAGTAGAACTGCGGGTGGAGGGCAGTGACAGAGAGACCCCAGACCCACGGAGAGACCCCAGACCCACGGACAGGATCCCAGACGCCTCCGTGCCCTCTGTCCCATTGTCCCATTGTTCCCACTGTCCCCACTGTCCCCATGTCCCCCATTGTCCCCATTGTCCCAGCTGTCCCCACATCCCCGCTGTCCCCATCACCCCCACAGTCCCCATTGTCCCCACTGTCCCCACTGTCCCCACGTCCCCATTGTCCCCACTGTCCCCACGTCCCCACTGTCCCCCCACTGTCCCCCCGCTGTCCCCATGTCCTCACTGTCCCCCACTGTCCCTGTGTCCCCACTGTCCCCCACTGTCCCCCACTGTCCCCACTGTCCCCACTGTCCCCACGTCCCCGCTGTCCCCACTGTCCCCACTGTCCCCACTGTCCCCGCTGTCCCCACTGTCCCCATGTCCCCCATCACCCCCACTGTCCCCACTGTCCCCACGTCCCCGCTGTCCCCGTGTCCCCACCTGCTTGTTCATGAAGACGTAGATGACGGGGTTGTAGACCGTGGAGGCCTTGGAGAAGACGGAGGGGATGGAGGCCAGGCCGACGTCGAAGTGCTGCCCCCGGTGCGTCACCACCCAGAGCGCGAAGATGGAGTAGGGCGCCCAGCACACCAGGAACCCCAAAACCATCACCACCACCATCTTGGTCACCTCCCGCTCCGCCTTCTGCGTGGTGGCCGACTGCTCCTGCTGCTTGGCCACCTGCGGGGACAGCGGGGACAGCGCGGGGGGGTGCGGGCACGTATGGGGGCAGATATGGGGGCAGATATGGGGGTATGGGGGTAGATTTGGGGGTAGATTTGGGGGCAGATATGAGGGTATGGGGGCAGATATGGGGGCAGATATGGGGGGTATGGGGGACAGATATAGGGACAGATATAGGGGCAGATATAGGGGCAGATATGGGGGCAGATATGGGGGTATGGGGGCAGATATGGGGGCAGATATGGAGGGTATGAGGGCAGATATGGGGGCAGATATAGGGGCAGATATGGGGGGGTATGGGGGCAGATGTGGGGGCAAATATGGGGGCAGATATGGGGGTATGGGGGCAGATATAGGGGGCAGATATGGAGGGTATGAGGGCAGATATGGGGGCAGATATAGGGGCAGATATGGGGGGGTATGGGGGCAGATGTGGGGGCAGATATGGGGGCAGATATGGGGGGTATGGGGGCAGATATAGGAGCAGATATAGGGGCAGATATGGGGGCAGATATGGGGGGTATGGGGGCAGATATGGGGGCAGATATGGGGGATATGGGGGGTATGGGGGCAGATACGGGGGCAGATATGGGGGGTATGGGGCAGATATAGGGGCAGATATAGGGGCAGATATAGAGGCAGATATGGGGGGTATGGGGGCAGATATAGGGGCAGATATGGGGGGTATGGGGGAATATGGGGGCAGATATGGGGGGATATGGGGTCAGAAATAGGGGGTGGATATGGGTCAGATACAGGGTCAGATATGGCGGGTTGGATATGGGGTCAGAAATAGGGGGGTCAGACACGAAGGCTCTCCCAGAGTGACCCCCAGCACTGACCCCAGCACTGACCCCCAGTGATCCCCCCCCTGCTTTGGGGTTCCCCCCCCCTTCCCCAGAACCACCCTCCCCACCGGACCCCTCCTCCGCCGTGCCCCCAATAAACCGTGTACCCCAATAAAGCCGTGTGCCCCCCGATAAAGCCGTGCGCCCCCCCGAGCCCCCCGGAGCCCCCCGAGCCCCCCGAGCCCCCCGAGCCCCTCACCGCGCGCAGGGTGAGCAGCAGCCGCCCGTAGGAGAAGACGATCACGGCCAGGGGGAAGCCGAAGCAGAAGCAGAAGAGGAACACCACGTAGGACTCGTTGTTCCATTTGTTGTTGGACGTGTACCAGTCCGGGCCGCACGAGCACTGCAGCCCCTCGGGGATGTACCTGGGGGGGGCGGCCGAGGGGGGGGGGGGGTCACACGGCCGAGGGACCCCCGAACCCACCCCGGCACCCCCAAACGACCCCCGAGATCCCCGAGTGTAGCAAACCCCCCTCCCCTCCCGCCGCCTCCCGGGACCCCCAACCCCGGGAGCTCCTCGGGGGTGGACCCGGGGGGGCGGCCGAGGGGGGGGTCACACGGCCGAGGGACCCCCGAACCCACCCCGGGACCCCCGACCCACCCCAGGATCAGCAAAGTCCCTGGGACCCCCGACATCCCCTGAGCTTCCTGAGCTGCTCCCAGGACCCCCAACTTCCCCTGTCACCCCGAACCCTCCCGGGACCCCCAAAAACCCCCCAGGATCCCCAACCCCCCAGGAACCCCAAAACCCTCCTGGGACCCCCAAATCCCCCAGGATCCCCAACCCCCCAGGACCCTTAAAGCCCTCCTGGGACCCCCAAACCTCCCAGGAACCCCAAAATCCTCCTGGGACCCCCAAAAACCCCCCAGGATCCCCAACCCCCCAGGAACCCCAAAACCCTCCTGGGACCCCCAAAACCCCCCAGGATCCCCAACCCCCCAGGAACCCCAAAACCCTCCTGGGACCCCCAAAACCCCCCAGGATCCCCAACCCCCCCAGGACGCTCAACCCCATCCAGGACCTTCAATCCACCTGGGACCCCCAACCCTCCCCAGATCCCCAACTCCAGGGACCCCCAACTCCCTTTGGAACCCCAAAGCCCCAGAGAGCCCTGACCCTCCCAGGGACCCCTGACCCCATCCAGGACCCCCGACCCCCCCAGGCCCCCCTGATCCCCCCGGACCTGCTCCAGCCGAAGAGGGGGGGCGCGGAGGCGATGAGGCCGAAGATCCAGGTGACGGCACAGCCCAGCAGCGCGTGGCTGCCCCGGAACGTGAAGTTGCCCAGGGGCTTGCAGATGACCAGGAAGCGCTCAAAGGCCACCACGGCCAGTGACCACAGGGACACCATGCCTGGGGGAGGGGGACATGGGTGACACTTCTGTCACCATGGCCACCATGGCCACCATGGCCAGTGACCACAGGGACACCATGCCTGGGGGTGGGGGACATGGGTGACACCACTGTCACCATGGCCACCACGGCCACCACAGCCAGTGACCACAGGGACACCATGCCTGGGGGAGGGGGACATGGGTGACACCGCTGTCACCACGGCCACCACAGCCACCATGGCCAGTGACCACAGGGACATCATGCCTGGGGGAGGGGGACATGGGTGACACTTCTGTCACAACGGCCACCATGGCCACCATGGCCACCATGGCCACCACAGCCAGTGACCACAGGGACACCATGCCTGGTGACACGGGTGACACCGCTGTCACCACCCCCTGTGCCATCCCCACCACGGCCACCACGGCCAGTGACCACAGGGACGCTGCCCTGTGCCAACGTCGCGGTACCCGCACGTCCCCAGTGTCCCTGGTGTCCCCATGTCCCCATGTCCCCATGTCCCCATGTCCTTGTGTCCCTCTGTGCCTCGGCCCGGGGTCCCACACGCCCGATGTCCCCAGACCCAACATCCCACACCCAGCACCCCCCGTTGTCCCCACAGCCAAAGTCCCCAGATCTGACGTCCCCACGCTCTTGTGACCTTCTGCCCCACGTGCTGCACCCCCAATGTCCTCAGGCCATGGTGACCTTCTGCCCCACATGTCCGATGTCCCCAGACCCAACGTCCCCAGGCCATGGTGTCCTCCCACCCCACGTCTCACACCCCCGATGTCCCCAGGCTCAACGTCCCCCGAGCCAACACTCCTTGGCCAGCTGCCCCCATGCCCAACGTCCCCAGGCCACGGTGACCTCCTACCGGACATCCCACCCACCCAATGTCCCCATGCCCAATGTCCCCACACCACGGTGACCTCCTACTGGACATCCCACCCACCCAATGTCCCCATGCCCAACATCCCCAGGCCATGGTGACCTCCTACTGGACATCCCACCCACCCAACACCCCCAAACCCAACGTCCCCACACCACGGTGGCCTTCTACCAGACATCCCACCCACCCAACACCCCCAGACCCAATGTCCCCACACCACGGTGACCTCCTACCGGACATCCCACCCACCCAATGTCCCCAAACCCAACGTCCCCACACCACGGTGACCTTTTACTGGACATCCCACCCACCCAGTGTCCCCAAACCCAACGTCCCCAGGCCACAGTGACCTCGTAGACCACGTCCCACACTCCCAATGTCCGCAGGCTCAACGTCCCCAGACCCAACGCTCCTTGGCCAACTGTCCCCATGTCCAACACCCTCGGGCCGTGGTGACCTTTGTAGCCCACATCCCACACCCCCAGCATCTGCACTCCCGATGTCCCCGGACCCAACGTCCCCACACCACGGTGACCTCCTACCCCACACCTCACACCCAACGTCCCCAAACCCAACATCCCCAAGCCATGGTGACCTCCTACCCCACACCTCACACCCCCAGCGTCCCCAAACCCAACATCCCCATTTCCAGTGTCCCCAAACACAATGTCCCCAGGCCACGGTGACCTCCCACCAGACATCCCACCCACCCAACACCCCCAGACCCAACATCTCCAAACCCAATGTCCCCACACCACGGTGACCTCCTACCCCACATCCCACCCACCCAACGCCCCCAAACCCAACATCCCCAAGCCATGGTGACCTCCTACCCTACACCTCACACCCCCAGCGTCCCCAAACCCAACATCCCCATTTCCAATGTCCCCAAACCCAACGTCCCCAGGCCACGGTGGCCTCCTACCGGACATCCCACCCACCCAACACTCCCAGACCCAACGTCCCACACCACGGTGACCTCCTACCGGACATCCCACCCACCCAACACTCCCAGACCCAATGTCCCCACGCCACGGTGACCTTCTACTGGACATCCCATCCACCCAATGTCCCCAGACCCAACATCCCCAAGCCATGGTGACCTCCTACCCTACACCTCACACCCCCAGCATCCCCAAACCCAACATCCCCATTTCCAATGTCCCCAAACCCAATGTCCCACACCACAGTGACCTTCTACTGGACATCCCATCCACCCAATGTCCCCAAACCCAACGTCCCACACCATGGTGACCTCCTACCCCGCATCCCACCCACCCAACGCCCCCAAACCCAACATCCCCAAGCCATGGTGACCTCCTACCCCACACCTCACACACCCAGCGTCCCCAAACCCAACATCCCCATTTCCAATGTCCCCAAACCCAATGTCCCCAGGCCACGG
This sequence comes from Aphelocoma coerulescens, assembly GCF_041296385.1. NCBI lineage: Eukaryota > Metazoa > Chordata > Aves > Passeriformes > Corvidae > Aphelocoma > Aphelocoma coerulescens. The sequence continues at coordinate 46,047 of NW_027183557.1, forward strand.
TGACCTTCTACTGGACATCCCATCCACCCAATGTCCCCAAACCCAACGTCCCACACCACGGTGACCTCCTACCGGACATCCCACCCACCCAATGTCCCCAAACCCAACGTCCCCAAGCCATGGTGACCTCCTACCCTACACCTCACACCCCCAGTGTCCCCAAACCCAACATCCCCATTTCCAATGTCCCCAAACCCAACATCCCCACACCACGGTCACCTCCTACCCCACATCCCACCCGTCCAACACCCCCAGCCCACGCCAACCTCCCCCGTCCCAGCCCGGTCCCACCCCGCCGCCCACCCGGGTCCCCTCCCTCACCGCCCAGCGTGGCGGCGAAGCCCTCGATCTTGCAGGCCGTGGGCCCCAGGACGAAGTACATGTTGTAGAAGCTGTAGAAGGCCGTGGTGGAGCCCACGCAGATCACCAGCAGGTTGGCCACGGCCAGGTTGACCAGGATGTAGTTGAGGTGTGACCGCAGCTTCTTGTACTTGGCCGTGCAGACGATGGTCAGCGCGTTGATGGGCATGCCCAGCACGATCAGCATGAACATGAAGGTCGTCATGGCCGTGAAGATGCCGGGGCTGCCCAGGTGGGTTTGGGGCACCAGGAAGGGGCTCAGCGCCGTCAGGTTCGAGGTCTCCAGGGACATGGGGATGTAGAAATCCTCGGGGAGCTCGTCCCGCATGTCCCGCAGCTTCTGCATGGCGGCCACGGGGACGACGGCGGCGGCGGCGATGGCGGCGGCGGCGGTGACCACCACGGGGACGGCGGCAGGGCGGGGGACGACCACGGGGCGGGGGACGGCGGGGAGGACCTTTTATAGGGCGGGGGGCGGATGGGACCCCCCCCAATAATCGGGGCTCAGGAGGCAAAGCGCGGCTGAGCCCGGCTCATCCGGCGGCCGGCGCTGGCCAAGCCGGGCTTAGGCGCCCGGCAAGCGGCTTTCGGGGGGTCTTAATCGCCCCCGAGCCCTGATTAGCGGGGTTGGGGGGAGGATCAGGGGGTATCAGGGCCCCCCCCCCCGATCCTAAAAAGGCTTAACTGGGTGCTGGTGCGATGGGGAGGGGGCGGGGGGAGGTGGTCCTAAAATACCCCCGGGGCTCTTGGAGGTGCTGGGAGGAGTTGGGGGTTTTGGGGGTGCTGCGGTCCCGAATTGGATCCTGAAAGGTTCCTGGGATCTCAAATCGGGCCCCAAAAGCTCCCCGGGACCACCCCTGTGCCCCCCAAATTTCCCTGGGAGCACCCTGCGCCCCCCCCAAAACTTTCCCAGGGACACCCTGTGGCCCCAAATCGGACCCCAAAACCTCTCTGGGACCACCGCCTGCCCCCGGACCCCCACCCGAGCCCTCCTGCACCCCCAAACCCCTCCCGAGACCCCCCCGTACCCCCAAACTGTCCTGAATCCCCCCTGCACCCCAAAACACTTCCCAAGACCCCCTTGTACTTCCCAAAAAATCTTAAGCCCTCCCTGACCCCCCCCCGATACCCCAAAACCCCCCCGACTCCTCCCTATACCCCCAAACCCCTCCCGAGCCCCCCAATCCCCCCCCAGTGGATTTTGGGGTCTCACTGCCTCCCCCCCCGCCTCCGGTGCCACCGCGGGACTCTGGGGACACCGGGGGGGGGGTGTCCCGGGGGACATTGGGGGGTCCCTGGGGATATTGGGGGGCTCTGGGGGATTTTGGGGGGGTCCTGGCCATCCTCCCCCGGGGGTGTGGAGTGATTTTGGGGGGTCTCGGGGACATTTGGGGGGCCCCTGCCCCCCCCGGGGAGACTACATGTCCCAGGGTCCCCCTGGGGTCCCCCCCCGCGCCCCCCTAATCCCGAGGGGGGGGTCAGGGCTGGCCGGGATTAGGGACAATCCCCCCGGAGATGGCCCCGATCCGGGGGGGGCAAGGGGGGCGGGACCCCCGAAATGGGGCGGGGGGGTGGAAAAAGGGGGGGGGGACCACAGAGACCGGACACGGGGGGGGATGGGGGGGTCCGGGGGTGTTTGGGGCTGTCCCACGGCGGGGGGGGGGGGGTTGGGATGTCCTGTGGGGGGAGCTGGGGGGTTTGGAGGGGGTTGGGGCTGCCCCAGAGTGGGGAGGGGGCCGGGGGGGTCCGAGGGTCTCTTGGGGGGGCCCCGGGGGGGTGGGGCTGTCCCGGGGGGGGGAATTGGGGTTGCACCATATTGAGGAGGGGCTCCGGGGGGGGTGGGGCTGTCCCGGGGGGTCGGGAGGGGCCGGGGGGAGGGGGAGGGGGGATTAGAGCTCCATCCCCGCTCATCCCTCGGGCTGGGGGGGGCACGGCCCCTGCCCCCCCCCGAACAGCCTCCGCCCCTCCCCCCCTTCCCCCCGGGAGCGCTGGCCGGACTGGGGGCAGCGTGACCACACTGGTGGCCACAGTGGCCATTCTGGGGGTCACTGTGGCCGGGGTGGTGGTCACAGTTCCGGGTTAGTGGCCATCATCCCCATAGTGGTCCTGTACTGGTGGCCACAGTGCCCAGACTGGTGGTCACGGTCCTGTACTGGTGCCTGTGATGTCCGTACTGGTGGTCACAGCGCCTGTACTGGTGGCCATAATCCCCATACTGAGCCCGTTCTGGTGGCTACAGACCCTGTACTGGTGGCCATGGTTTTGTACTGGTGGCCACGATCCCTGTACTGGCCCTGTACTGGTGCCTGCAGTGCCTTTACTGGTCCCATACTGGTCCCCGCTGTCCCCGCACTGGTCCCTGATGTCCCTGTACTGGTCCCCGCTGTTCCCATACTGGTCCCGCACTGGTCCCTGCTGTTCCCATACTGGTCCCCGCTGTCCCCACACTGTTCCCATACTGGTCCCGCACTGGTCCCCGCTGTCTCCGCACTGGTCCCGCACTGGTCCGCACTGCTCCCATACTGGTCCCGCACTGGTCCCTGCTGTCCCCGTACTGGTCCCTGCTGTTCCCACACTGGTCCCTGATGTCCCTGTACTGGTCCCCGCTGTTCCCATACTGGTCCCGCACTGGTCCCTGCTGTTCCCATACTGGTCCCCGCTGTCCCCACACTGTTCCCATACTGGTCCCCGCACTGTTCCCATACTGGTCCCGCACTGGTCCTTGCTGTTCCCGCACTGTTCCCGCACTAGTCCCGCACTGTTCCCTGCTGTTCCCGCACTGGTCCCGCACTGGTCCCGCACTGGTCCCGGACTGTTCCCGCACTGTTCCCTGCTGTTCCCGCACTGGTCCCCGCTGTTCCCGCACTGTTCCCGCACTGGTCCCTGCTGTTCCTGCACTGGTCCCACACTGGTCCCTGCTGTTCCCGCACTGGTCCCTGCTGTTCCTGCACTGGTCCCGCACTGGTCCCTGCTGTTCCCGCACTGGTCCCTGCTGTTCCTGCACTGGTCCCACACTGGTCCCTGCTGTTCCCGCACTGGTCCCTGCTGTTCCTGCACTGGTCCCACACTGGTCCCTGCTGTTCCCGCACTGGTCCCTGCTGTTCCTGCACTGGTCCCGCACTGGTCCCCGCTGTCCCCGCACTGTTCCCGCACTGTTCCCGCACTGGTCCCACACTGGTCCCTGCTGTTCCTGCACTGGTCCCGCACTGGTCCCCGCTGTTCCCGCACTGGTCCCTGCTGTTCCCGCACTGCTCCCGCACTGTTCCCGCACTGTTCCCGCACTGGTCCCTGCTGTTCCTGCACTGGTCCCGCACTGGTCCCGCACTGGTCCCGCACTGGTCCCCGCTGTCCCCGCACTGTTCCCGCACTGGTCCCGCACTGGTCCCCGCTGTCCCCGCACTGTTCCCGCACTGGTCCCTGCTGTTCCCGCACTGTTCCCGCACTGGTCCCTGCTGTTCCCGCACTGGTCCCCGCTGTCCCCGCGCTCGCCCCGCGCGCCACCGGCGGGGCCGGGGGGGCAGCGGGACCCGGGGCTGGCGGGGCGTGGCCTGGGCGTGGCCTGGGCGTGGCCCGGAGGGGGCGTGGCCTCGCGGACCGTTACGGCCGTTGGATTTCAAACCCAGCGCAGCGCGGGGGGGCCCAGGCCACGCCCCCTCCGCCGGCCCTTGACCGACATCCCGACTAGCCAATCAGCGCCCGGCGTCCCGGCGCGGGGCCCAATGGGCGGCCGCGCGCGCTCCGCCGGCCCCGCCCCGCGTAACTGACAGCGCTTCCCGCCAATTCCAACGGCCCGGCGCGAGCGCGCCGGCCCCGCCCCCGGAGGGCGGCCCCGCCGCCCAATCACCGCCCGCCGACGCCTTGAGCGACGGGGCCATCAGCCAATGAGCGCGAGGCGGAGGGGCGGGGCCAGCGCCGCTCCGGGTTCCCGTCGCCGCTCGGTCCGGGCCGCCCCCCCCCTCCCGCCCCCCCCCTCGGGCCCCCCCCCTCAGCTCTCACCCCCCCCCCCCCCGCGGGTTCTTCGCTGCGAAGAAAATGGCGGCGGCGGCGCCGAGCGGCGACGAGGGGCGGCTGTGAGTGAGGAGGGGGCGGCGGGGCCGGGGGGGGGCCGCGGCGGGTGTTGGGGAAGGCTGTGGGGAGGGGGGGGGGGGCGCCGCCCCGCGCGCGCGCGCGCGCGAGACCCCCCCTCCCTCCTTCTCTCCCTCACGCCCCCCCCCCCCCCCTTTCCCTTCCCTTCCCCTCACGGGCCGGGCGGGAACCGGGAATGGCGGGCGGGGGGGGGTGTGAGGGCTGGGGGGGGGTGTGAGCGCCGCGAGTGCGTCACGAGCGGCCGCGGCCCCCCCGGGGGGCGGGAGGGGCCCCCCCGGCGCGGGGACCCCTCGGTGGGACCCCCCGAACACGCAGCGGGACCCCCCCGTCCCCTCCGCGCCGCCCTGGAACTGGGGGGACCCCCCTTCTCCTTTCCCCGTGAGCCCCCAAATGCGGCCCCCCCCACCCCGCCCCAAAATTTGGGGACCCCCCTCGCTTCTCTCTCTCTCTCTCCCCATCCCGGTGTTGCCCCCCCCCGTGGTGGGAGATGGGGACCCCCCCCCTTGGAATGAGGGGTCCCCCCCCACAAGGGGACACACCCCCCGCCCGTCCCGCGCGCGCCGAGCCCGGGGAGTCGCCCCGAAACCGCCCCGAAACCCCCCCGAGTCACCCCAAAATTCCCCCCGAGTCACCCCGGAACCTCCCCCGAGGCACCCCAAACCCCTCTGAGTCACCCCGAATTTCCAGAGTTACCCCAAACCCCCCCGAGTCGCCCCAAAACTCCCCGAGTTATCCCGACCCCCCCCCGAAGTCACCCCGAAGCCCCCCAAAGTCACCCCAAAAACCCCCGAAGTCACCCCAAAACCCCCCCGAAGTCACCCCAAAATGTTACGCTTGTGCTGCGCCCCAAAATACCCAAATTTGCCCCAAACTGCCGCGCTCACGTGGTGCCCCAAAATACCCCGAATTTCCCGAAAATGCTGCACCCCAAAACTGCCCCGAATTACCACGTGCGTGCGCTGCCCCAAAATACCCCGAATTGCCCCAAAATGCTGTACCCCAAAATACCCAAGATTGCCGCAAAATGCTGCTCACGCCGTATCCGGAGTTCCCCCAATTTACCCCAAAATCCCCTGAATCGCCCCAAAATCCTGTGCTTGTGAGCCACCCCAAAATTGCCCCAAAATGCTGCTCACGCTGCACCCCCCAAATTTACCCCCTTGATTTACCCCAAAATTTCCCCAAATTGCTGCGCTCATCCGGTGCCCCCAAATACCCAAAATTGCCCCAAAACGCTGCTCACGCAGTGTCCCCAAAACCCCCCGAGTTACCCTAAAATCCCCCAAATTTCCCCAAATTGCTGTGCTCACGCACCGCCCCAAAACTCCCCGAGTTACCCCAAAAATACCCTGAATTCCCCCAAAATACAGCGGCCATGCTGAGCCCCAAAGTATCCTGAACTGCCCCAAAATTGCCCCAAATATTCCCCTCACGCTGCTCCCGAAAATGCCTCAAATTCGCCCAAATTCCCCCAAATCCCACCTGGAATCGCCCTGAAACTGCCCTCACGCCCCGAAATCCCACGAATCGCCCGCAAATTGTCCTGAAATTTCCCAAATTCCGCTGGAATCGCCCAAATTTCCTCGGAACACCCCAAAATGTGGCTGCTCACGCCCCCCTGCCTTTGCTGTGCCCCAGGTTGTGCCCACCCTGAGACCCCCTGAGACCCCCTGAGGTCACCCCAGACCCCCCAAGATCCCTCCGGGACCTCCCTGGGACCCCCAGGGCCACCCCGAGACCCCCCGAGACCCCCGGGTGCGACGTCCCCGGGCACAGGGGGGGGGTCCCACAGGCGCTGGGGTCACCGTGGGTGGTCCCCGGGGGTCACCCCCTGTCCCCAGTCCCCCTCATCCCGACATTCCCGCGCCCCTTCCCAATTTTTTGGTGCCGCTTTTGCCACTTTCGGCCCCAGGATGGGGCTGGGGGGTCCTGGCTGTGCTCCCCCCTCGGTGGGGAAGGGTCTGGAGGTGTCGGGGGCCTCCCGATCCCGGCCCCGACGGCCACTGGGAGTGACCCCCGGGAATGGGGACGGGCTGGTGGCACCGTGGGGACCCCCAGCGCCGGGCGGGACCCCCGGGGGGGGTGTCCTGGGGGGGCTGCGTCCCCCTCCCCGCCCTGTGACCGACCCCACAGCGGGGGTCCCGCCCCTCCCCCCGCCTCACCTGTCTGTGTTTCCTCGCCAGGACGGGACCCCCGCGCTGGTGACAGCGGTGACACCGAGGACGGGGGTCCCACGCGGCCCCCCCGCACCCCAGGAGGGGCCCCCCACCCCAAATCCTCCCCCTCCCCGGGGGTCCCGGCGCGGTGGCACCGACACGGGGGTCCCGTGGCAGCCCCGGCGCCGCCACGCGCTGACCACGAGCCCGGGGACCCCCAGGGCTGCGTTTAGGGCCGGTCACTCCGCGGGGTGGACACGGGGCTGCCGGACACTCGGGTGGCCGAGCCGGGACGGGGCTTTGGGGATGTCCGGCCTGGCTGTGGCCGCGTCCACCCCGAGCCCCCTGTCCCCTCCGTGCCCCCCACGCCGCAGACTGACCAACACTGGGACGTTATTCCGGCCGCGGCCGTAATTCCCGCCAGTCCGGGCTGCCCCTCCTTCCTCCTCCTCCTCCTCCTCCTCCTCCTCCTCCTCCTCCTCGTCCTGGCTCTGGCCACTCCTGGCTCTGGCCGGGCCCATCCCGTGCTTTGCCCAATTCGGTGCCGTTTCACCCCGTGCCGGTGTCCGGGGCTGCGTCCGAGTGTCCGGTGGTGTCCGTGTGTCCACTGCTGACTGGTGCTGTGTCCAGGGAGCCACAGGGCCATGTCCGTGTGTCCGTCAGTGTCCATGCGTCCAGCACTGACCAGTGCTGTGTCCAGGGAGTCACAGGGCCGTGTCCGTGTGTCCATCGGGTCCGTGTGTCTGGTGCTGACCCGTGCTGTGTCCATTGGGTCCGTGCGTCCAGTACTGACCGGTACAGTGTCCGGAGAGTCGCAGGGCCCTGTCCGTGTGTCCGTCGGTGTCCATACGTCCAGCGCTGACCAGCGCTGTGTCCAGGGAGCCACGGGGCTGTGTCCGTGCGTCCCGCTGTGTCCGTGTGTCCAGTGCTGGCCCATTCTGTGGCCGGGGATCTGCGAGGCCGTGTCTGTGTGTCCATCGGGTCCGTGTGTCCTGTGCTGACCCACGCTGTGTCCAGGGCCCTGTCCGTGTGTCCATCAGTGTCCAGCACTGACCTGTGCTGTATCCAGGGATCGCCGGGGCCGTGTCCGTGTGTCCTTTGAGTCCATGTCCGTGTGTCCATCAGGTCCGTGCATCCGGCACTGACCAGTGCTGTGTCCGGAGAGTTGCAGGGCCTTGTCCGTGTGTCCAGCGAGTTCGTGTCCGTGTGTCCATTGGGTCTGCGTGTCCAGCGCTGACCAGTGCTGTGTCCGGGAGCTCACTGGGCTGCGTCCCTGCGTCCATTGGTGTCCGTGTGTCCGGCACTGACCGGGGATCTGCGGCGCCCTGTCCGTGTGTCCATCGTGTCTGTGCGTCCGGCACTGACCCTCTCTGCGTCCAGTGATCCGCAGGGCCCCATCCCTGTGTCCATCAGTGTCCGTGCGTCCGGCAGTGACCAATTCTGTCCAGGCATCCGCAGGGCCCCGTCCGTGTGTCCAGCACTGACCAGAGCTGCGTCCGGGCATCCGCAGGCCCTGTCTGTCGGTGTCCGTGCGTCCGGCCCTGACCCATTCTGTGCCCCCTGCCCGCGTCCATCGCGCCCCCGGCACTGACCCTCTCCGCGCCCGGCGCTGACCGCTGTGTGTCCCCACAGGGAGGAGAAGTCCGAGGAGAACCTGCAGCGGCCGCCCAAGGCCAAGAAGCCCAAGAAGGAGCGCAAGGAGCCGGAGCCGGCGCAGCCCACGGCCGAGCCCGCCGAGGCCGGCAAGGCCGAGAGCTCGGAGGGGGCCGGGGCGGCACCGGCGGCCCCGGAGGCGTCGGCGTCGCCGAAGCAGCGCCGGTCAATCATCCGCGACCGCGGGCCCATGTACGACGACCCCACGCTGCCCGAGGGCTGGACGCGCAAGCTCAAGCAGCGCAAGTCCGGCCGCTCGGCCGGCAAGTACGACGTCTACCTGATCAAGTGAGGCGCGGCGGGGCCGGGGGGGTGGGCCGGGCCGAGGGGGGCGCGGTGGCCGGCGCTGACCGTCCGCTCTCCGTCCGCAGCCCGCAGGGAAAAGCCTTCCGCTCCAAGGTGGAGCTGATCGCCTACTTCGAGAAGGTGGGGGACACCTCGCTGGACCCCAACGACTTCGACTTCACGGTGACCGGCCGGGGCAGCCCCTCGCGCCGCGAGCAGCGCCCGCCCAAGAAGCCCAAATCACCCAAAGGGCCCGGCACCGGCCGCGGCCGGGGGCGGCCCAAGGGCAGCGGCGGTGGCAGTGCCGCCCGGCCCAAGGCGGCCGCGGCCGTTTCCGAGGGGGGCTCGGCGGCCAAACGGGCGCTGGAGAAGCCCCCGGGGAAGCTGCTGGTCAAGATGCCGTTCGCCCCGGGCCAGCCGGGCCCCGCGGCCCCGCCGGCCCCGCGACGGCCGGGCCGCAAGCGCCGGGCCGAGCCGGACAGTCCGGCCGTGCCCAAGAAGCGCGGGCGCAAACCCGCGGGGGCCGCGGGGCCGGGGGGGCCGGGCGGCCCCGACAAGAAGGCGGCGACTCCCCCGGCCGTGCAGGAGACCGTGCTGCCCATCAAGAAGAGGAAGACGAGGGAGACGGTGGTGGTGGAACCGGTGACCATGGCGGCGGCCGCCACCGCCGCCACGACGACGCCGCGGCCGCCGCCGCCCGCGCCGGGCCCCCGCGGCCCCCGCAGCGCCCGCAGCCCCGGCCGGCGCAGCAAGGAGGGCAGCCCCAAGGGCCGGGGGGCTCCCCCCGCGCCCCCCCCGCCGCCGCCGCCGCCGCCGGAGCCCCCCCAGAGCGGCCCCAAGGACAGCGCCAGCCCCCCCCCCCCCGCCGCCCCCGCCGCCGCCGCCGCCCCCCCAGGACTTGAGCGGGTGCGCGGAGCAGAGGGGGGGTCCCGCGGCCCCCGACGGCTGCGCCAAGGAGCCCCCTAAGACTCAGCCCCCGCCGCCGCCGCCGCCGTCGCCGCCCTACAAACACCGAGGGGAGCCCGAGCACAAAGACTCTGCCTCCTCTTCCTCCTCCTCCTCCTCTTCTTCCTCGTCCTCTTCCTCCTCCTCGTCCTCCTCGTCCTCGTCGGCGCCGCCGCCGCCCCCGCCCCCCCCCAGCGCGGCCGTGCCGCGGCCCCCGGCCCGCGAGGAGCCGGTGGACACGCGGACGCCTGTGCCCGAGCGGGTCAGCTGACTGTGAGCGCCGCGGGGGACGCACGGACGGACGGACGGACACACGGACGGGCCCCCCTCCCCGCCCTGCCCCCCCCTTCACGAGGCAGTGGGGACCCCTCCCCCAAAAGCCCCCCCGAGTTTTTCCCCCCTCCCGGCCCCCCCCCCCAAGTTTTTATTACCGACAAGCACAGCGAGGGACCCCGGACCCCCCCCCACTTTGCACTTTTTGAGGAGGGGGGGTCTCCAGGGCCTCCCCCGAGGTTGGGCGGGGTTGGGGGGGTGGTTTTGGGGGGGAGGGGCCGCGTCTTCCCCCCTCCCCCGGCGCCGCTTTTCTCGTTCTTCCAGTTCCGTTCGCGTTTTCCGCCCGTGGGAACCATTTGCACTATGGGGGAGGGGAGGGGGCGGGGCCGGGATCCGGCCGGCAGCCAATGGGGAGCGGCTGATGGGGGGGCGGGGCCGAGGCCGTGGCCAATCGGGGGCAGGGATCCAGCGTGGAGCCAATCAGGAGAAGGGTGTGGTGTCAGGGGGTGGGGCCTGGTGTGCAGCCAATCAGGAGGAGCGGCGGGTTCAGCCGGGATCTGGGGCTGAGCCAATCAGGGGCGGCGCAGGGCAGGGGCGGGATCTGGTGAGGAGCCAATCAGGAGTGACTCTGGGGAGGCGGGGTCTGGTGTTGAGCCAATCAGGAGCGGCGTTATTGGGGGTCGGATTTTAAGCCAATCAGCAGCTTCCGGTCCGTGTGGGACCCGGTGTCTGGAGCCAATCAGGAGGGGCGGGATCAGGAGGGGCGGGGCTAGGGCTTTGGCCAATGGGGGCGGCTCTGCGGGAGCAGGATCTGGTGTGCAGCCAATCAGGAGCAGCCTTGGGTTCATCCGGGATCCGGAGTTCGGCCAATCAGGAGCCGCGCTCAGGAGGGGCAAGGCCAAAGGGTCCGAGGGGGGTGGGGGCGATTCCAGATCCCCCCAGATGGAGATGGGATCGAGTCAGGAGCCAATCAGGGACCGGGCGGGGCCGGTGCCGTCCAATCAGGGCTGGGGTTCCTGTGGGGGCGGGGCCAGCCCTGGGAGCGGCTCCGGGTGGGGGCGGGGCCCAGCCGGGATCCAATTGGGAGAGGTTTTGGTTGGAGGGGCGGGTCCGGCCCCCGCCCAATGGGGTCGCTCCGTGCTGGGGGAGGGGGGGGATCCGCTCACAGCCAATCGGGAGCGAGGGCGGGATCCGGTCCAGAGCCAATCAGGAGCGAGCCTGAGCAGGAGTGGGAATCGGTCTGCAGCCAATCAGAAGCGAGCACGGGGCGATCCATTTGACCCTTGGGGGGGGTGGTCCCACCCCTCCCCCACCTGCCCCCCCCCAGTTCCATCCCGGGGTGGGGGGAGGGGTCCCCATCCTGCACTTTACCCACTCTGGGGGGGAGGGGTCGGGGTCGCTCCCCCCCTTGTGCCCCCCCCGTTCTTCCATCGCCCCCCGGGGGGTCCCAACCCCCCCCCCGGCTCCTCATGGCAATAACGGGGGGGGGGAGGGGCGGCCCGAGAGAGCAAACCCCAAAGGGGGGCGGGGCCCATTTGAGGGGGGGGGGTCCCGTGAGGGGGACGGGGCCACCGCCGGGGGGGGGGGGGAGTTTCGGGGGGCCCCCCCACACCTATTTATTCTCTCGAGACGTTTTTGCCTTATAAAGTTCCGGAAAAGCCCCTCGGTGTCGGTTGTTTTTGGGGGGGTCCCGCGGCGCCACCCCCCCCCCCCAACGCCCCCCAAATTCCCCCCCCACCCCCCCCGGCCCCCCCCGGGTCTGTGTCTGTGCTGCTGCTGCTGCTGCTGCGCGTGATCCAGCGATTATAAATCTGTGTAACCCTCCAGCCGCCTCCGCCGCTTCTTTGGCTCCGCGCACGGGCCCGGATCCCCCCGGACCACCCCCCAATCCCCTCCCCTCCCCCCCCCCAAAATGTCCCGGCCGGCGGAGGGGGAGGGGCTGCGTCACTCCAAGGGGTGCTCAGTGGATTCCCCCCCCCCAGGCGGCTCCAGTGGATCCCAGATCCATCCGTGAGTTCGGGGTGAATTTTGGGACTCCCCAGGTGGTTTTTAGCCCCGGGGGGTGCTGAGTTTGGGCTCCCCCCCGCCCAGGTAGGGTTGGGTCCCCCGCCAGGTGGGTTTGGGTGTCCTCGTTCCCCCCCCCAGGTGGGTTTGGGTGTCCTCGTTCCCCCCCCCCAGGTGGGTTTTGGGGTCCCTGGGTGTCGTTTTGGGGTCCCACAGGGGGTGTTTGGGTTCCCCGGGGGGAAGGGGTTGGAGCTTGGGGGGCTCCGCGTGGGGCCGGGGGGGGTGGATTGGGGATGTCCCCACCAGATCCCCGGGATGACGTCACTGGATTCGCCGGTGACATCACTGGAACCCCTGTGTGACCTCACTGGGTCCCAGGGGTCCCTCCTGCCCCTTCCCCCCTCCCCCAGCCCTCGGGAGTGTCCTGGCAGCTCTGACGTCACGCCCGTGACGTTTATCGCGCTCACGACGTCATTACCCCGATGACGTCATCGCGGGGCTCGGGCGGGAAGGGCGCTGAGGCCCCGCCCCTTCCCCATCTCCGGGGCGGTTCCGCCACGCTCAAGATGGCGCCGTTGCCGCGGTAACCGCGGGGGCGGAGCTTCCGCCACACCAAAAATGGCGGCGCGGGGCGGGGCCGGGGGCGGAGCCTGGGCGGGAGCTCCGGACTGAGGCGGTGGGGCCGGGAGGGACTGGGACGGACTGGGAGGGACTGGGGTACATCAGGGCTGAGTGGGGTGTGACTGGGATGGACTGAGACGGACTGGGACAGAGTGGGAGGGCCTGGGACGTACTGGGATGGACTGGGACGGACTGGGAGGGCCTGGGACAGACTGGGATCCATCAGGGCTGAGTGGGGGTGTGACTGGGATGGACTGGGACAGACTGGGAGGACCTGGGGCAGACTGGGATGGACTGGGACAGACTGGGATGGACTGCTAGAGTCCCCCTGGGACCACCCAAATGGCCACAGGGACCCCCAAAAGGCCACAGGGGCCTCCAACGTTCCCCGCAAAATGGCCCCGCGCGCCCCGAGGGTGCCGGGAGCGCCCCCAGACTCATTTCTGGCTTGGGGGGGAGGGGGGGTAAAATCCTCCTCTCAAAAGGGGCCCCAAAACCGCTGGGTTCTCTTCCCGGAGTCCTCGGGGGAGGTTCTGTGTCGCACCTGAGGGCTCTCTGTCACACCTGAGGGTTCTGTGTCGCACCTGAGGGCTCTGTGTCACACCGGAGGGTTCATTGTCACACCTGAGGGCTCTGTGTCACACCTGAGGGTTCTGTGTCACACCTGCGGGTTCTCTGTCACACCTGAGGGTTCTGTGTCACACCTGAGGGCTCTGTGTCACACCTGAGGGTTCTGTGTCACACCTGAGGGTTCTCTGTCACACCTGAGGGTTCTGTGTCACACCTGCGGGTTCTCTGTCACACCTGAGGGCTCTGTGTCACACCTGCGGGTTCTCTGTCACACCTGAGGGTTCTGTGTCACACCTGAGGGCTCTGTGTCACACCTGCGGGTTCACTGTCACACCTGAGGGTTCTCTGTCACACCTGAGGGCTCTCTGTCACACCTGAGCGCTGTTTCCCGCCTGAGCCAGCGGAGGGGACACCCCAAAACGCCCTAAATCTTCCCCAAACCCTCGGACTCTCATCACCAACCCCTCGCTGAGGGACCCCTCCACCGTCTCCTTCCCAGCCGCCCACCCCCGACAGCATTTTGGGCTCCCCGGGGGGCAAAACTGGGGCGAAAAGCGCCAAGATCGGGTCTTTGAACAAAACTCCGCTGCGGGAAAAGGCGGAAAAGCGCATGCGCGAAGAGGAGGCGGGCACGCGCATGCGTCACTACGGCGAGAGCGGCCGCGCACGCGCACTGCGCGCCGCAGCCGTTAAGCGCCATCATCCGGGGCCTGGCGGGCGCCATCTTTGTGGCGGGTGGAGGAGACACGTCCAAAATGGCGGCTCCCAAGCGCCAGTAGCCGGCGCGGCGGGCGGGCCTTTCTCGGCTTTCAGCGCGGCGGCGGCGGCCCGGAGCGAGCGGCGGCAGCGGCGGGAAGCGGCGCCCGGGGTCGGCGGGCGGCGGGTGGCTGCAGGTGCGGAGCGGCGACGGAGCGGCGCGGAGAGCGGCGCATCCGGGTCCCGCGGCCGCCGCCATCTTGGGCCGCCGCGGAGCAGCGAGCTCCCGCCTGCGCCATCTTGGGGCGCCGCACCGGGGCTGTCCCGGAGGGGGGACGCGAGGAGGGGGCGGCGGGGCCTGAGCGGAGAGCGCGGGGGGCACCCAAAGCTCCGCTCCCGTCCCGGGCAGGCGCCGCCATCTTGTGTTCGCGGTGAGGAGGAGGAAGAGGAGGAGGAGGAGGAGGAAGAGGAAGATCCGGGCACCGGGCGGCGCCATCTTGGACCCCCCCCCCGTTCCCACAGCAGCGCGCCGCCATCTTGTGACCCCTCCCCCGGGCACCGGCCGCTCCGCCGCCTTGGAGCCGCAGCGGTAGCGGAGCCGCACCCGGTAAGGGTGGAATAAAGCGGGGAGCGGCGGGGAGGGCCGTGGGGAACGAGGGGGGGCGGTGGGGGCTGGCAGCGGGCGCCGGTTCCGCTGGGCGGGCTGCGCCATTTTGGGAGGGGACGCGCGGGGTGTCATGGCGGCGCCGTGCGCCGACATCCGGGTCTTTCCCCCCCACCGCCCCCGGGGCGCCATCCTGGGAGGGGCCGCCGCATCCGGGTCCCGCGCGCCGCCATCTTGAGAGTCCGGGGGGGCGGGGGGGCGATCGAAGCGCCGCCACAGCCCCGGCTCGATTGCGCCTCTCGGGGCCGCGGGGCTGTGGGGCCTCAAAGTGGCCCCGGCGTCCCGTTAACTCCGGGGGGCGGTGGCGAGAGCGGGGACGCCCCGGGGTAGAGAAAGCGGAGGAGGAGGGGGCGCGGTTTGGGGAGGGGGCGGTACCCAGCGGGAGGCGGGGCGCCCAAGATGGCGGCGCCCATGGCGGGCTGAGCGCTCCGTACAGCGCCGCGCCGCCAGCGAACGGGCCGCGCCGCCGGCAGCCAGGCCGCGGGGGACTCGGTGTGTGCGGGGAGACGAGGCCGGGACTGTCGGGGAGCGATTGCGGGACCGCGGGAAGGCAGGGAGGGGGGCGGCACCTGGAGATGGCGGCGCTCGGGGGGGGGGGGGGGCCGAGGGGGGGGGAACCGACGGAAAGGCGGGCGGGGGGGCGGCTCCTTTAAGAGGCGGCTAGAGTGGGCGTGGCCACGCCCTTCCGTGACCACACCCCCTCCGTTGGCGCCATGGCCGCGCCTCTTCAGGCGGTTCCGTACAGTCCCCCTCGCGTCCCTCCGCCGCTCGACCCGGCCCCGCCGCTCCCGGGCTCAGCTCGAGGGCCACCGAGATGACGGCGAAAGCCGTCCCGGTTCCTTCCAAAATGCCGCCGCCTCCTCCCGTCCCGGCCTCCCCACAATGTCGCCCCCCGTCCCCTGCCAAGATGGCGCCGCCCGGGGCCGGAGGGGGCGTGTCCGCGCTGGCCCCGCCCGCTCCCGTCGCTTCCCGCCCACCCGCCGCGGCCGCCGGACACAGGCGCAAGATGGCGGCTCCCAGGGCGGCGTGAGGGGCCGCCGCCGCCGCGCTCCGCCCGCAGCCGCAGCCCCGCGCCGGGAGCCGCCGCAGCCGCGCGACCCCCGGAGCAGCCGCCGGGAATCGGGGAGCGGCCGCGGGCCGGGAGGGGGAGGCGGCCGCGGGGCCGCGGTGAGCGGGGGGGGCGGCGGTGGGGGGGAGGAGGCGGCCGCCATTTTCCGCCCGGGCAGAGACAAGATGGCGGCGCGCAGGGGCCGGAGCCGGGGGGGGAGAGGGGGGCGTGAGGGGAGGGGCAGGGCCGGGGGGGGGGTTGGGCACTGGGGGGGGGGGGCACGGCCTGAGGGGAGATTGGGGGAGGGGGGATCAACCTGAGGGGGGGGCACGGCCTGAGGGGGGAGTTCAGGTGGGGAGTTGAACCTGAGGGGGGGGACACGGCCTGAGGGGGCAGTTTTGGGGGGGGGGGGGGGAGGTGGGAGATGGAGCTCGTGGGAGATAAATATTGGGGGAGGGGGTCACGGTGGAATGGAGGTAATTAAGAGGCGGCATAATGGAAAAGTAATTAACGGGGAGGAATAAATGTTCCCCCTCCCCAGCGAGTTGGCTCCTCCCCAACTGTCAAAGGCCCAGCGAGGGGAGGGGTAATTAACTCCTTCGGGGTAATTGCAGCGGGGGGGGGGCGGGGGTGCAATTAAACATTCTGGGTGGTATTGGGGGGGGGGTGGGGGGGTTGGAGGTGCTCCCCAGCTCCTCGGAGATTGGGGACCCCCCCCATCCTCCCCCGTTGTCTCAGGACAGGGTTGATCCCCACATTGGGGGGGTCCCCCCATCCAAGCCCCCCCTGCTCTCCCTCAATGGAGACATTGGGGGGGAGGTCGGTGTCAGTATTGGAGATTTTGGGGTGACCCCCATGTGTGACCCCCCCCCCCCCCCACGTGTCCCCCCCAGGACAGGCAGCGGGGGGGGAGGGATCCGTGGCAGGGGGAGCTGATCAGGTCATTTTGGGGGTCTTTGGGGTGTCTCCCCCACGGACAGGCAGTGGTGGGGGGGGTCATTGTCAGTATTGGGGGGGTTTTGGGGTGTCCCCCACGTGTGACCCCCCCCCCCAATGTCCTCCTCCCCAGGACAGGCAGCAGTTTGGGGGGGGGGGGGGGCTCAGGTGGTTCTGTGGTTTTTGGGGTGTTGTCCCCATGCTGACCCCCCCCCCCCCGTGTCCCCTTCCCCCCTCCCAGGACAGGCAGCGGGGGACGCATGGCAGGCCTGGGCGGGGGGGGGTCCCCGCCGCGGGCCCCCCCGGGCCCCCCCGCGCTGCAGCCGCGCTGGAAGCGGGTGGTGGGCTGGGCTGGGCCCGTGCCCCGGCCCCGGCACGGCCACCGCGCCGTGGCCATCAAGGAGCTCATCGTGGTCTTCGGGGGGGGCAACGAGGGCATCGTGGACGAGCTGCACGTGTACAACACAGGTGGGGCTGGGGGGGGTCGCACGGGGAGGGGGGGGGGGCTGGGGGGTCCCCACAGCGATGGGGTTGGGGATAAGGGGCACAGTGATGGCTCTGCGGGGGGGGGGGCTTGAGGGCCTGGGGGGGTCTGGGGGGTCCCCACGGTGGTGGGGTTGAGGTGTTTAACTCCGGGGGGGTTCTGTGGGACCCCGTTTGTCCCCTTGGCCACCACCCTGTGCAGCCCCCCTCCCCTTGTCCGGGGTGTGTCCCCCCCGAGGTGACGCTTTGGGGTCCTCCCCGTGTCCCCCGGCCAACAAGCTGGGGTTCACCGGGCGCTTCTGGGGTCACCCCCGGTGTCCTCCCCGTGTCCCTCCGTGTCACCGAGCCCCCGTGTCCTCTGCTGTTTCCCCACCCCCCCCCCCTGCTGCCCTGCATTGTTTCATCCCAGTCACTCTGGGGGGCACCCCTGGTGTTAGTGTCCCCCCCCGCTGCCCTGCAGTGGTTCATCCCAGCCATGGTGGGGGGGGGGGGACAGAGACCCCCTGAGGGTCACCCATCCCTGTGTCCCCCACAGCCACCACCAGTGGTTCATCCCAGCCATGGGGACACCCCCTGAGTGTCACCCATCCCTCTGTCCCCCCTCTGTGTCCCCCACAGCCACCAACCAATGGTTCATCCCAGCCATAGGGGGGGATGGGATGCCTCTGAGTGTCACCCATCCCCTTGTCCCCTCCATGTCCCCTCTGTGTCCCCAAAAGCCACCACCAGTGGTTCATCCCGGCCATGGGGACACCCCCTGAGTGTCACCCACCCCCGTGTCCCCCCTGTGTCCCCTCTGTGTTCCCCACAGCCACTGACCAGTGGTTCACCCTGGCCATGGGGACACCCCCTGAGTGTCACCCACCCCCGTGTCCCCCCTGTGTCCCCTCTGTGTTCCCCACAGCCACTGACCAGTGGTTCACCCTGGCCATGGGGACACCCCCTGAGCGTCACCCATCCCTCTGTGTCCCCCACAGCCGCCATCAGTGGTTCATCCCGGCCATGGGGGGGGATGGACACCCCCTGAGTGTCACCCACCCCCATGTCCCCCCTGTGTCCCCTCTGTGTCCCCCACAGCCACTGACCACTGGTTCATCCCGGCCATGGGGACACCCCCTGAGTGCCACCCATCCCCGTGTCCCCTTCATGTCCCCAACAGCCACCACCAGTGGTTCATCCTGGCCATGGGGACACCCCCTGAGTGTCACCCACCCCCGTGTCCCCCCTGTGTCCCCTCTGTGTTCCCCACAGCCACTGACCAGTGGTTCACCCTGGCCATGGGGACACCCCCTGAGTGTCACCCATCCCCCTGTTTCTCTCCATGTCCCCAACAGCCACCAACCAGTGGTTCATCCTGGCCATAGGGGGGGATGGGACACCCCCTGAGTGTCACCCACCCCCGTGTCCCCTCTGTGTCCCCTCTGTGTCCCCAACAGCCACCATCAGTGGTTCACCCTGGCCATGGGGACACCCCCTGAGTGTCACCCACCCCCGTGTCCCCCCTGTGTCCCCTCTGTGTCCCCCACAGCCACCAACCAGTGGTTCATCCCGGCCGTGCGGGGGGACATCCCGCCGGGCTGTGCCGCCTACGGCTTCGTGTGTGACGGGACGCGGCTGCTGGTGTTCGGGGGCATGGTGGAGTACGGCAAGTACAGCAACGACCTCTACGAGCTGCAGGTACCTCCCCCAAACACCTGGGCACCCCCCCCCCCCCAAAATACCTGGGGGTATCCTGGCACCCACCCCCACCCCGGGACCCCTCACAAACGCCCCGGGACCCGTTCCAGGGCACCCACACGCATCCCGGGAACCTTCCTGGAAACACCCCAGGACTCCCCCGAACACCTGGGGACCCCCCCCCCAAATACCTGGGGACCCCCCCCGAACACCCCAGGACCCCCCTAGGTGCTTGGGGACCCCCCCCAAACACCCCAGGACCCCCTTGGGACTCCCCCAAACACCTCAGGATCCCCCTAGGTGCTTGGGGACCCCCCCAAACACCTGGGGACCCCCCCCCCCCAAATACCTGTGGACCCCCCCCGAACACCCCAGGACCCCCCTAGGTGCTTGGGGACCCCCCCAAACACCCCAGGACCCCCTTGGGACTCCCCCAAACACCTCAGGATCCCCCTAGGTGCTTGGGGACCCCCCCAAACACCTGGGGACCCCCCCCCCCGAACACCTCAGGACCCCCCCAGGACACCCACACGCACCCCAGGGACCCACCTGGGACCACCCCCAAACACCTGGGGCCCCCCCCCCAAGCCATGGGTGACCCCCTGAGACCCCCCCAAACACCTGGGGACCCCCCAAAGCCATGGGTGACCCCCTGAGACCCCCCTCCCCCAAATCCCCTGGGATCCCCTGAACCATGGGTGACCCTCCAGGACCCCTCCCGCCCCCCTTCCCAAACACCTCGGGACCCCCTGATTTTGGGGTCCCCCATCCCCCTGGGTGCCCCCACCCAATCCCAGACCCCCCCAAACCCCACATCCCCCCCCGTTCCAGGCCTCCCGCTGGGAGTGGAAGCGGCTGAAGGCGAAGACCCCCAAGAACGGGCCCCCCCCGTGCCCCCGCCTGGGCCACAGCTTCTCCCTGGTGGGCAACAAGTGCTACCTGTT
The DNA here is from genome assembly GCF_041296385.1 of Aphelocoma coerulescens. Taxonomy (NCBI): domain Eukaryota; kingdom Metazoa; phylum Chordata; class Aves; order Passeriformes; family Corvidae; genus Aphelocoma; species Aphelocoma coerulescens. Next base: position 65,448 of record NW_027183557.1, read on the forward strand.
CGGGGGGCTGGCCAACGACAGCGAGGACCCCAAAAACAACATCCCCCGGTACGGGGCACCCCCAAACCCGACAGCACCCCAAAACCTGGGAATCAGGGGGAAGGGGGCTTGAGGACACCACAAATCCTGGGAATCAGGGGGAAGGGGGCTTGGGGACACCACAAATCCTGGGAATCAGAGGGGAGGGGGCTTGGGGACACCCCAAAACCTGGGAATTGAGGAGAAGGGCTTGTGGACACCCCAAAACCCGGGGGCACCCCAAAACTCTTGAAATTGGGGGGAGGGGGGCTTGAGGATACCCCAAACACCCCAGGAACAGGGGGGAGGGGGCTTGGGGATACCCCAAAACCCGGGGCCATCCTAAAACTTTCAAAATTGGGGGGGGGAGGGGGGCTTGGGGACACCCCAAAACCTGGGAATCGAGGGGGAGGGGGCTTGGGGACACCCCAAAACCCGGGAATCGAGGGGGAGGGGGCTTGGGGACACCCCCCAGCACTGGGGCCTGGTTTGGGGGGAGGACACAGGGGTGACCCCAAAGCATTGGGATCATCACTGGGGCATCCCAGCGATCTTTGGGGAGGGGGGCACAGCCCAGTTTTATTTTGGGGGGGGTCCCAGGCACCCCTGGGTGCTCAAGGAGGGGCCACAGCCCCCCGCCCCCCACCCTGTTTTTTGGGGGCGGCACGAGCGACACCCGGACCACCCCCCCCGGGGGGTGTTTTAGGGGATCCAAACACTCCTTTTAGGACCTTTTTGGGGGTTGTTTTTTGGGGGGGAGGGGAGGTGTCCTGACCCACCCGCCCCCCACGCCCAGGTACCTGAACGATCTGTACGTGCTGGAGCTGCGCCCGGGCTCGGGGGTGCTGGCCTGGGACATCCCCATCACTTATGGGGTGCTGCCCCCGCCCCGCGAGTCCCACACGGCCGTGGTGTACACGGAGCGCGACGGGAGGAGGTCCCGCCTGGTCATCTACGGGGGCATGAGCGGCTGCAGGCTGGGGGACCTCTGGACCCTCGACATCGGTACGGGGCTTTTTTGGGGGGGTTTTGGGGTTTTTGGGGGGTTTTGTGGGGTTTTGTGGGTTTTTGTGGGATTTTGTGGGGTTTTGGGGTCTGGGCGTTCAGGAGAATGAGGGGGTACTGGGGGGTACTGGTGTCTATGGGGGCATGAGCGGCTGCAGGCTGGGCGACCTCTGGACCCTCGACATCGGTACGGGGCCTTTTGGGGGGGGGGTTTGGGGTTTTTTGGGGGTTTTGTGGGGTTTTGGGGTCTGGGGGGCTCAGGGGATGTCCATGGAGTGGGGTGGGAGAAGGTCCTGCCTGGTCATCTACGGGGGCATGAGCGGCTGCAGGCTGGGGGATCTCTGGACCCTCGACATCGGTACGGGGCCTTTTTGGGGGGTTTTGTGGGTTTTTTTTGGGTGTTTTTGTGGGTTTTGTGGGGTTTTGGGGTCTGGGGGTTCAGGAGAATGAGGGGGTACTGGGGGGTACTGGTGTCTACGGGGGCATGAGCGGCTGCAGGCTGGGCGACCTCTGGACCCTCGACATTGGTACGGGGCCTTTTTGGGGGGGTTTTAGGGTTTTTTGTGGGTTTTGGGGGGTTTTGGGGTCTGGGGGGCTCAGGGGATGTCCATGGAGTGGGGTGGGAGAAGGTCCTGCCTGGTCATCTATGGGAGCACGAGCGGCTGCAGGCTGGGGGATCTCTGGACCCTCGACATCGGTACGGGGCCTTTTTGGGGGGGTTTTGGTTTTTTTTTGTGGGGTTTTGTGGGGTTTTGGGGTCTGGGGGGCTCAGGGGCACTGAGGGGTGTGAGGGGAATGCGGCATCCATGGGGCCATGAGCAGCTGTAGGCTGGGGGAGTTCTGGACCCTCAACATCGGTACGGGGCCTTTTGGGGGGGGGTTGGGGTTTTTTTGTGGGTTTTTGTGGGGTTTTGGGGTCTGGGGGTTCAGGAGAATGAGGGGGTACTGGGGGGTACTGGTGATCTACGGGGGCATGAGCGGCTGCAGGCTGGGGGATCTCTGGACGCTCGACATCGGTACGGGGCCTTTTGGGGGGGTTTTGGGGTTTTTTGGGGGTTTTGGGGGGTTTTGGGGTCTGGGGGCCTCAGGAGAATTGGGGGGTACTGATGTCTACGGGGGCATGAGCGGCTGCAGGCTGGGGGACCTCTGGACCCTCGACATTGGTACGGGGCCTTTTGGGGGGGTTTGTGGGGTTTTGTGGGGTTTTGTGGGATTTTGTGGGATTTTGTGGGGTTTTGGGGTCTGGGGGTTCAGGAGAATGAGGGGGTACTGATGTCTATGGGAGCACGAGCGGCTGCAGGCTGGGTGAGCTCTGGACCCTCGACATCGGTATGGGGCCTTTTGGGGGGGTTTTGGGGATTTTTTGTGGGTTTTTTTGGGGTTTTGGGGTCTGGGGGGCTCAGGAAAATGAGGGGGTACTGGGGGGTACTGATGTTTATGAGGGCATGAGTGGCTGCAGGCTGGGTGAGCTCTGGACCCTCGACATTGGTACGGGGCCTTTTGGGGGTTTTTTGGGGTTTTTTGTGGGTTTTGTGGGGTTTTGTGGGGTTTTGGGGTCTGGGGGGCTCAGGGGATGTCCATGGAGTGGGGTGGGAGAAGGTCCTGCCTGGTCATCTACGGGGGCATGAGCGGCTGCAGGCTGGGTGAGCTCTGGACCCTCGACATCGGTACGGGGCCTTTTTGGGGGGGTTTTGGGTTTTTTTTGTGGGGTTTTGTGGGGTTTTGGGGTCTGGGGGGCTCAGGGGCACTGAGGGGTGTGAGGGGAATGCGGCATCCATGGGGCCATGAGCAGCTGCAGGCTGGGGGAGTTCTGGACCCTCAACATCGGTACGGGGCCTTTTGGGGGGGGGTTGGGGTTTTTTTGTGGGTTTTTGTGGGGTTTTGGGGTCTGGGGGTTCAGGAGAATGAGGGGGTACTGGGGGGTACTGGTGATCTACGGGGGCATGAGCGGCTGCAGGCTGGGGGATCTCTGGACCCTCGACATCGGTACGGGGCCTTTTGGGGGGGTTTTTGGGGTTTTTGTGGGATTTTGGGGGTTTTTGTGGGGTTTTGGGGTCTGGGGAGCTCAGGGCAGCCGTGGGGTGTCAGGGGAATGGGGCATCTTTGGGGCCGTGGGTGGGTGAAGGGGTGGGGGTGGTCTGTGAACCCCCAATACGGATTTGGGGCCCTTTGAGGTTTTTGGGGTCGGGGGGATCTGGGGCAGAACTGGGGGGGCTCAGGGGGAGACGTTTCTTGAAATTTTGGGAAGTTTTGGGGCTTTTTCTGCGCATTTTTGAGTGGTTTTGGAGCCGGTTCTTGGTGTTTGGGGAGGGATTTTGGGTTTTATTCTCACGTTTTGGGGTTGTTTTCTTGTGATTTGGGTCATTTTGGGGCTGTTTCTTCACATGGGGAGCGATTTTTGGGTCCTTTATCCACATTTGAGTGGTTTTGGGGCTGTTTCCTCGTGTTTCGGGTGATTTTGAAACTGTTTTTTCCCATTTTGGGGGATTTTGGAAAGATTTTTTGGCATTTCGAGTGATTTTGGGGTCATTTTGTTACGTTTTGAGTATTTCTTCTCATTTGGGGCTTTTGTGGCCGTTCCCTCGCATTTTGGGGCTGTTTCCTCACGTTTTGGGTGATTTTTGAACCATTTTTTCATGTTTTGAGGGCATTTCGTCACACTTAGGGTTGTTTTGGGGCTGTTTTCTCACTTTTTGAGGCCGTTTTGTCACATTTGGGGTGATTTTGGGGCTGTTTTCTCATATTTTGGGTGGTTCTGGGTGATTTTGGGGCCATTCCCACACATTTTGGGGTCATTTTGTCCCATCCTGGGTGACTCTGGGGCCGTTCCCTCACGTTTTGGGTGGTTCTGGGTGATTTTGAGGCCGTTCTCTCACATTTTGGGGCCGTTTTCCTCCCATCCTGGGTGATTTTGGGGCCGTTCCCTGACGTTTTGGGGTTTTTGGGGTCTCTCAGAGACGCTGACGTGGAACAAGCCGATCCTGAGCGGGGTCGCTCCCCTCCCCCGCAGCCTCCACTCTGCCACCACCATCGGCAACAAGTGAGTCTGGGGGCGACCCCCCCCAAAAAAAAACCCCCCAAATCTCCCCTTCAGGGGTCCCCCGACCCCAAATCCCCCCAAAAAACCCCAAAACTCCTCTTTAGGGGTCCCCCGACCCCCCCAAAAAAAACCCCAAATCCCCCCCCTCAGGGATCCCCCAACACTCCCCCAAAAAAGCCCCAAATCCCCCCTTTAGAGGTCCCCCGACCCCCCCCCCCCAAAAAAACCCAAATCCCCCCCTCAGGGATCCCCTTACCCCCTCCAAAAAACCCCAAATCCCCCCTTCAGGGATCCCCTGACTCCCCCCAAAAAAACCCCAAATTCCCCCCCTCAGGGATCCCCCAACCCCGCCCAAAATAAACCCAAATCCCCTCCCTCAGGGGTCCCCCAACCCCCCCACAAAAAAACCCAAAATCTCCCTCACAGGGATCCCCTGACCCCCCCCCAAAAAAACCCCAAGGGTCCCCTGATCTCCCCCCCAAAAAAACCCCAAATCCCTCCCTCAGGGATCCCCCGACTCCCCCCAGAAAAACCCAAACCCCCCCTTTACAGGTCCCCCGACCCCTCCCAGGAAACCCCAAAACTCCCCTTTAGAGATCCCCTGACCCCCCCCCCCCCCCAAAACCCCAAATCCCTTCCTCAGGGGTCCCCAGACCCCCCCCAAAAAAAACCCCAAGACCCCCCTAAAAAAAAATCCAAATCCTCCCTCGGGGATCCCCCAAGCCTCCCCCCAAAAAAACCCCAAATTTCCCCCTCAAGGCTGCGTAGTTTTTTTTGGGGTGGGGGTCTCTGGGTGTCCCCCACCCCCCCTGACCTTTGACCCCCCCCCCAGGATGTACGTTTTTGGGGGGTGGGTGCCCCTGGTGATGGACGACGTGAAGGTGGCGACGCACGAGAAGGAGTGGAAGTGCACCAACACCCTGGCCTGCCTCAACCTGGGTGAGGAGGGGGCTGGGACCCCCAAAAACCACCCCAAACCCACCCTAAAACCCCCCAAAGCCCTGGGTGAGGAGGGGGCTGGGACCCCCCAAAAACCACCCCAAACCCACCCTAAAACCCCCCAAAGCTCAGCGTGGGTGAGGAGGGGGCTGGGATCCCCAAATCGACCCCAAACCCACCCTAAAACCCCCCCAAAGCTCAGCCTGGGTGAGGAGGGGGCTGGGACCCCCAAAAACCACCCCAAACCCACCCTAAAACCCCCCAAAGCTGAGCCTGGATAAGGAGGGGGCTGGGACCCCCAAACTGACCCCAAGCCCCCCCTAAAACCCCAAAAAGCTCAGCTTGGGTGAGGAGGGAGCTGGGACCCCAAATCGACCCCAAACCCACCCTAAAACCCCCCAAAGCTGAGCCTGGGTGAGGAGGGGGCTGGGACCCCCAAACTGACCCCAAGCCCCCCCTAAAACCCCAAAAAGCTCAGCTTGGGTGAGGAGGGAGCTGGGACCCCCAAATCGACCCCAAACCCACCCTAAAACCCTCCCCAAAGGTCAGCGTGGGTGAGGAGGGGGCTGGGACCCCCAAAAACCACCCCAAACCCACCCTAAAACCCCCCAAAGCTGAGCCTGGGTGAGGATGGAACTGGGACCCCCCAAATCGACCCCAAACCCACCCTAAAACCCTCCCCAAAGGTCAGCGTGGGTGAGGAGGGGGCTGGGACCCCCCAAATCGACCCCAAACCCACCCTAAAACCCTCCAAAGCTGAGCCTGGGTGAGGAGGGGGCTGGGACCCCCAAAAACCACCCCAAACCTGTCGTGGGACCCCCAGAAGAGCCCCCCTCATGTCTTGAGAGCCCCCCACTCCCCTCCCTGAGCCCCCCAAATACCCCCAACCCCCTCTCTGACCCCCCCAAATCCCCCAACCCCCATTCTGACCCCCCAAATCCCCCCAAACCCCTCCCTGATCCCCCCAAATCCCCCAAACCTCACTCTGACCCCCCCAAACCCTTCTCTGACCCACCCCAAATCCCCCCAAACCTCTCTCTGAGCCCCCCAAACCCCTCTCTGAGCCCCCCAAATTCCCCAAAACCCCTCTCTGACTCCCCCAAATCCCCCCAACCCTTTCTTGACCCCCCCTAAGTCCCCCCAAACCCTTCCCTGATCTCCCCAAATCCACTCCCAAATCCCCCCAAACCCCCCACAAACCCCTCTCTGACCCCCCCAAATCCCCCCAAACCCCTCTCTGACCCCCCCAAACCCCTCTCTGACCCCCTCAAACCCCTCTCTGAGCCCCCCAAATCCCCCCAAACCCCTCCCTGGCCCCCCCAAATCCCCTCTCTGACCCCCCCAAATCCCCTCTCTGAGCCCCCCAAACCCCTCTCTGACCCCCCCAAATCGCCCCAAACCCCTCCCTGACCCCCCCAAATCCCCTCTCTGACCCCCCCGGCCCCCCCAGACTCGATGGCCTGGGAGCCGCTGGTGCTGGAGACGCTGGAGGACAACGTGCCGCGGGCACGGGCCGGGCACTGCGCCGTGGCCATCGCCACCCGCCTCTACATCTGGAGCGGCCGCGACGGCTACCGCAAGGCCTGGAACAACCAGGTGTGCTGCAAGGACCTGTGGTACCTGGAGACAGGTGAGTCTGGGGGCTGCAAGGACCTGGGGGGGCCTGGAACAACCAGGTGTGCTGCAAGGACCTGTGGTACCTGGAGACAGGTGAGTCTGGGGGCCTGGAACAAGCAGGGGGGCTGCAAGGACCTGGGGGGGCCTGGAACAACCAGGTGTGCTGCAAGGACCTGTGGTACCTGGAGACAGGTGAGTCTGGGGGCTGGAACAAGCAGGGGGGCTGCAAGGACCTGGGGGGACTGGCGACAGGTGAGTCTGGGGGCTGCAAGGACCTGGGGGGGCCTGGAACAACCAGGGGGGCTGCAAGGACCTGTGGTACCTGGAGACAGGTGAGTCTGGGGGCTGCAAGGACCTGGGGGGGCCTGGAACAAGCAGGGGGCCTGCAAGGACCTGTGGTACCTGGAGACAGGTGAGTCTGGGGGCTGCAAGGACCTGGGGGGGGGCTGGAACAAGCAGGGGGGCTGCAAGGACCTGTGGTACCTGGAGACAGGTGAGTCTGGGGGCTGCAAGGACCTGGGGGGGGGCTGGAACAACCAGGTGTGCTGCAAGGACCTGTGGTACCTGGAGACAGGTGAGTCTGGGGGCTGCAAGGACCTGGGGGGGGGGGGCTGGAACAAGCAGGGGGGCTGCAAGGACCTGTGGTACCTGGAGACAGGTGAGTCTGGGGGCTGGAACAAGCAGGGGGGCTGCAAGGACCTGGGGGGGCTGGCGACAGGTGAGTCTGGGGGCTGCAAGGACCTGGGGGGGGCCTGGAACAAGCAGGGGGGCTGCAAGGACCTGTGGTACCTGGAGACAGGTGAGTCTGGGGGCTGCAAGGACCTGGGGGGGCCTGGGTGACCCAGGTGTGACCCAGGTGTGATGTGAGGGACCCAGGGGTGACATGGGTGACCCGGGTGGGACCCAGGTGTGGTCCAGGTGGGACCCAGGTGTGATGGGAGTGATCCAGGTGTGAGTGACCTGGGTGGGACCTGGGTGTGACATGGGTGACCCAGGTGTGACCCAGGGGTGACATGGGTGACCCAGGTGTGATGTGAGCAACCCGGGTGTGACCTGGGTGTGCCCCGGGTGCAACCCAGGTGTGATGGGAGCGGTATAGGTGTGAGCTGGGTGCGACATGGGTGCGACCCAGGTGTGATCCAGGTGTGAGCTGGGTGACCCAGGTGTGACCCAGGTGTGACGTGAATGGTATAGGTGTGATCTGGGTGTGACATAGGTGACCCAGGTGTGACCCAGGTGTGATGTGAGCGGTATAAGTGTGACCTGGGTGTGACATGAGTGACACAGGTGTGACATGAACGACCCAGGTGTGACCCAGGTGTGACCCAGGGGTGACGCAGGTGTGACCCAGGGGTGACATAGGTGACCCAGGTGTGACCCAGGTGTGATGTGAGCGGTATAAGTGTGACCTGGGTGTGACATGGGTCACCTGGGTGTGACATGAACGACCCAGGTGTGACCCAGGTGTGACGCAGGTGTGACCCAGGTGTGACATGGGTGACCCAGGTGTGACATGAACGACCTGGGTGTGGCCCAGGTGTGACCCAGGTGTGACATGGGTGACCCGGGTGTGACACGGGTGTGACCCAGGTGTGACCCAGGTGTGATGTGAGCGGTATAGGTGTGACCTGGGTGTGACATGGGTGACCCGGGTGTGACCCAGGGGTGACATGGGTGACCCAGGTGTGACCCAGGGGTGACATGGGTGACCCGGGTGTGACATGAACGACCCAGGTGTGACCCAGGTGTGACATGAACGATCCAGGTGTGACCCAGGTGTGACGCAGGTGTGACCCAGGGGTGACATGGGTGACCCAGCTGTGACATGAACGACCCGGGTGTGGCCCAGGTGTGACCCAGGTGTGACATGGGTGACCCGGGTGTGACACGGGTGTGACCCAGGTGTGACCCAGGTGTGACCCAGGTGTGATGTGAGCGGTATAGGTGTGACCTGGGTGTGACATGGGTGACCCGGGTGTGACCCAGGGGTGACATGGGTGACCCGGGTGTGACCCAGGTGCGATGCGAGGGCTATAGGTGTGACCCGGGTGTGACATGGGTGACCTGGGTGTGACCCAGGTGTGACCCAGGTGTGACCCAGGTGTGATGTGAGCGGTATAGGTGTGACCTGGGTGTGACATGGGTGACCTGGGTGTGACCCAGGTGTGACATGGGTGACCCAGGTGTGACCCAGGGGTGACATGGGTGACCCAGCTGTGACATGGGTGACCCGGGTGTGACCCAGGTGCGATGTGAGGGCTATAGGTGTGACCCAGGCGTGACCCACCCGTGCCCCCCCCCCCGTTTGTGTGTCCCCGCAGAGCGCCCGCCGGCGCCGGGCCGTGTCCAGCTGGTCAGGGCCAACACCACGTCGCTGGAGGTGAGCTGGGGCGCGGTGCCCACGGCCGACTCGTACCTGCTGCAGCTGCAGAAGTACGAGCTGCCCGCCGCGCCCCGCGCCGCCCCCGGTGCCCTCGGTGCCCGCCAACCCCCCCAAGAGCCCCGCGCCCGCCGCGCCCGCGCCCCCCCCGGCGCCTCCCGCGCTGCCCCAGCTGGGGGGCGTGGGGCTGACCCTGCTGTCCCCGCCCGCCGCGCCCCCCAACCCGCCCAACCCCCCCGGAGTGGCCGCGGGGGCGGCGGCGGCGGCGGCCGGGGGTGGCACCGGGGGGGGCGGCGGCGGCGGCGGCGGGGGGCACGGGGGGCACGGTGACCGCCCCCCCCAGCGCCACCCTGCAGGTGCTGCCCGCGGCGGGGGGGGCACCCCCGGCGGGCCCCGGAGCGGCCACGGCGGGGAGGGCACCCGGTGAGTGACCCTGGGGACAGCGGGGGTGGGGAGGGGGCACAGGAGGGGTGGGGAGGGGGCACGGGGTGGGTGGGGAGGGGGCACGGGGACAGCGGGGATGCTGGGGGGAGGGGAGGGGGCACGGGGTGGGTGGGGGGGACACGGGGACAGCGGGGACGCTGGGGGGGTGGGGAGGGGGCACGGGGACAGCCGGGGGGATGGGGGGATGTGGGGACCAAGGGGGGAGTTTGGGGATGCGGGGTTGGGGGGCACGGGTGCCATGGGGGGGGTCAGGGACGTGCTGGGGGTGGCAGGGGGGTCCCTGGGTGTCCCCGTCGCTGCCCTGAGCCCTCTGTCCCCCCCCCCATGCCCCCCCCCAGGTGTCCCGGCGGTGCTGAAGGTGACCGGTCCCCCTGCGGCCACCGCGGGGCCCCCGCTGGTCACCGTGCGCTCGGCCGGGCCCGGCAAGGCCCCGGTGACGGTGACGTCGCTGCCCGCGGGCGTCAGGATGGTGGTGCCCACCCAGAGCCCCCAGGGCACGGTGAGCGCGGGGGACACCTGGGGGGGGGGGGGACACCTGGGATGGGGGGGGGACGGACACGGGGAGGGGACCTGGCGGGAGTCCTGGGGACCCACAGGGGACATGGAGGGCACCTGGGTGTGCCCAGCTGTGCCCCAGGTGTGTCCCAAGGGTGACAGGTGCCCCCAGCTGTGCCCCAGGTGTGACAGGTGCCCCTGGGTGTGCCCAGCTGTGTCCCAGGGGTGACTGGAGCGCTCAGGTGTGCCCCTGGGTGTGTCCAGGTGTGCCTCAGGTGTCCCCACCTGTGCCCCAGCTGTGTCTCAGGGGTGACGGGTGCCCCCAGCTGTGCCCACCTGTGATAGGTGTCCCCAGCTGTGTGCCCAGGTGCCCCCAGCTGTGCCCCAGGTGCGTCCCAGCTGCTCCCAGCTGTGTCCCAGGGGTGACAGGTGCCCCCAGCTGTGTCCACTGTGACAGGTGCCCCTGGCTATCCTCAGCTGTATCCCAGGTGCCTCCAGGTGTCCCCAGCTGTGCCCCCAGGTGCCCCCAGCCGTGCCCAGGTGTGACAGGTGCCCCCAGCCATGCCCAGGTGTGACAGGTGTCCCCAGGTGCCCCCAGCCGTGCCCAGGTGTGACAGGTGCCCCCAGCTGTGCCTAGCCATGCCCCCAGCCGCCCCCCGCCGTGCCCAGGTGTGACCGGTGCCCCCAGCCATGCCCAGGTGTGACAGGTGTCCCCAGGTGCCCCCAGCCGTGCCCAGGTGTGACAGGTGCCCCCAGCTGTGCCTAGCCATGCCCCCAGCCGCCCCCCGCCGTGCCCAGGTGTGACAGCTGTCCCCAGGTGCCCCCAGCCGCCCCCAGCCGTGCCCAGGTGTGACAGGTGCCCCCAGGTGCCCCCAGCCGTGCCCAGGTGTGACAGGTGTCCCCAGGTGCCCCCAGCCGCCCCCAGCCGTGCCCAGGTGTGACAGGTGCCCCCAGGTGCCCCCAGCCATGCCCAGGTGTCACAGGTGCCCCCAGCCGCCCCCAGCCGTGCCCAGGTGTGACAGGTGTCCCCAGGTGCCCCCAGCCGTGCCCCGGTATGACAGGTGCCCCCAGCTGTGCCCAGGTGTGACAGGTGTCCCCAGGTGCCCCCAGCCGTGCCCAGGTGTGACAGGTGCCCCCAGCCGTACCCAGCTGTGACAGGTGTCCCCAGGTGCCCCCAGCCGTGCCCAGGTGTGACAGGTGCCCCCAGCCGTACCCAGCTGTGACAGGTGTCCCCAGGTGCCCCCAGCCGTGCCCAGGTATGACAGGTGCCCCCAGCCGTGCCCAGGTGTGACAGGTGTCCCCAGGTGCCCCCAGCCGTGCCCAGGTGTGACAGGTGCCCCCAGCTGTGCCCAGGTGTGACAGGTGTCCCCAGGTGCCCCCAGCCATGCCCAGCCGTGCCCACCTGTGCCCAGGTGTGACAGGCGTCCCCGCTGCCCGCAGGTGATCGGCAGCAGCCCCCAGATGAGCGGCATGGCAGCGCTGGCAGCGGCGGCCGCGGCCACCCAGAAGATCCCCCCGGCCTCGGCCCCCACCGTGCTCAGCGTCCCCGCGGGGGCCACCATCGTCAAGACGGTGGCCGTGACCCCCGGGGCCACCACCCTGCCCGCCACCGTCAAGGTGGCCTCGTCCCCCGTCATGGTAGGGGGCACCGGGGGGGCTGCGGGTGGCACCGGGGGCTTGGGGGGGGGGGGGTGGTCCTTGGTGGGACGGGGTCATCGTCACCGTGCTGGCACCGAGGGGCTCGGGGCGGCCCTCCTGGGCCACTGGGGGCCACTGGGAGGCTCAGGAGGGACCCTGAGGTGTCACCAGGGGGGTTGAGGGGGCCCTTCCGTGTCACCGAAGGGCGCGGGGTGACCCCGTGGTGTCACCGGGGGACTCGGGGTGCCCCCCGCACCCCCGTGGGTGCCCCCCCACCCACCCCGGTGTCCCCCCCCCCCCCCCAGGTGAGCAACCCGGCCACGCGGATGCTGAAGACGGCGGCCGCCCAGGTGGGCACGGCCGGGGCGTCCCCTGCGGCCACCAACGCGGCCACCAGGCCCATCATCACCGTCCACAAGTCCGGCACGGTGACCGTGGCCCAGCAGGCCCAGGTGGTCACCACCGTGGTCGGAGGGGTCACCAAGACCATCACGCTGGTCAAGAGCCCCATCTCCGTCCCGGGGGGCAGCGCCCTGGTGAGGGGGGACCCCGGGTTTTGGGGGTGGGCGGGGACCCAGATTTGGGGGTCCTGGGGGGGCTCTGGGGATGTGGGGAGTCAGATTTGGGGGTCCTGGGGAGGCTCTGGGGATGTGGGGATCCAGATTTGGGGGTCCTGGGGGGGCTCTGGGGAGGTGGGGAGTCAGATTTGGGGGTCCTGGGGAGGCTCTGGGGATGTGGGGTCCCAGATTTGGGGGTCCTGGGGAGGGGTCTTGGGGGGTTTGGGGTCATGGACACCTCGATTTAGGGGTCTCTGGGGCTGTGGAGACTCCAACTGGGGGGTTCTGGGGAGCTCGGGGACTGTGGGGACCCAGATTTGGGGGTCCTGGGGAGGCTCTGGGGATGTGGGGAGTCAGATTTGGGGGTCCTGGGGAGGCTCTGGGGATGTGGGGAGTCAGATTTGGGGGTCCTGGGGAGGCTCTGGGGATGTGGGGTCCCAGATTTGGGGGTCCTGGGGGGGCTCTGGGGATGTGGGGTCCCAGATTTGGGGGTCCTGGGGGGGCTCTGGGGATGTGGGGAGCCAGATTTGGGGGAGTGGGAGGGTCTTGGGGGGGTTTGGGGCCATGGACACCTCAATTTAGGGGTCTCTGTGGGGCTGTGGGAACCCAGATTTGAGGGGTCCTGGGGGGCCACAACCCCGAATTTTCCCCCTTTTTGGGGTCATGGCGGGGGGAAGTCCTTTAACTCCAAACCACCCAAATTTGGGGGTGCCGGGGGCTTTAAAACCCATCCAAGGTTGGGATTTGGGGATCCTGGGGGTCTCTTTGGGGGTCCCGGGGGTCTCTGAGCCCCCCCCCCCGGCCCCCCCAGATCTCCAACCTGGGCAAGGTGATGTCGGTGGTGCAGACGAAGCCGGTGCAGAGCTCGGCCGTCACCGGGCAGGCCTCGAGCGGCCCCGTGACCCAGATCATCCAGGTGCCAGCGCCAAGAGTACCCCAAAACCCCCCAAAGTACCCCCAAAGTACCCCAAAACCCCCCAAATCACCCCAAAATACCCCCAAAGTACCCCAAAACCCCCAAATTACCCCTAAGTACCCCCAAAGTACCCCAAAATACCCCCAAAGTATCCCATAACCTGCCAAAATACCCAAAGTACCCCAAAACCCCCCAAATCACCCCAAAATACCCCCAAAGTACCCCAAAACCCCCTAAGTACCCCCAAAGTACCCCAAAATACCCCCAAAGTATCCCATAACCTGCCAAAATACCCCAAAGTACCCCAAAACCCCCCAAATCACCCCAAAATACCCCCAAAGTACCCCAAAACCCCCAAATTACCCCTAAGTACCCCCAAAGTACCCCAAAATACCCCCAAATCACCCCCAAAGTATCCCAAAACCCCCTGAGTCACCCCAAAGTACCCCCAAAGTACCCCAACCCCCCCCAAATTACCCGTAAGTACCCCCAAAGTACCCCAAAACCCCCTGAATTACCCCAAAATAAGCCCAAAATACTCCAAAACCCCCTGAATTACCCCAAAATACCCCCAAAGTACCCCAAAACCCCCCAAATCACCCCAAAATACCCCCAAAGTACCCCAAAATCCCCTGAATTACCCCAAAAAACACCCAAAGTACCCCAAAACCCCCCAATTTACCCCAAAATTACCCCAAAGCACCCCCAAAAGTACCCCAAAATACCCCCAAACTACCGCTAAATACCCCCCAAATGAATCCAAAATTATTTAAAACTAACCCCAAATTTACCCAAAAGTTACCCCCAAAGTCACCCCAAGCCCCCCCCAAATTATCACAAAATACCCCCCAAATTAGCCAAGAGTACCCCAAAATTACCCGAACCCCCCAAAATACCCCAAAATATCCCCCAGATTACCCTAAAATGCCCCCTGCCCTCCACACTGAGCCCCTCACTGCCCCCTCCCCCCTCCCCGCCCCCTCACTGCCCCTCCCCCCTCACTGCCCCCTCCCCCCACTGCCCCCCCCCTCACTGCCCCCTCCCCCCTCACTGCCCCCTCCTCTCACGGCCCCCTCCCCTCACTGCCCCCTCCCCTCATTGCCCCCCTCCCCTCACTGCCCTCCCCCCCTCACTGCCCCTCCCCCACAGACCAAGGGCCCCCTGCCCGCGGGGACGATCCTGAAGCTGGTGACGTCGGGGGAGGGGAAGCCCACCACCATCCTGACCAGCACGCAGGCGGGGGCGGGGGCGGCCAAGCCCCCCACCATCCTGGGCATCAGCAGCGTGTCCCCCAGCACCACCAAGCCCGGGACCACCACCATCATCAAAACCATCCCCATGTCGGCCATCATCACCCAGTCGGGGGCTACCGGTGAGTGAGACCCCTCCCCAAATTAACCTGAACCCACCCTGAGCTCCCCAAATCATCGCTGAGACCCCCAAACCTGCCTGGCCCTCCTGAGACCCCCAGACCCCCTGCACTGACCCCACCAAAGCCATCCCCGTGTCGGTCATCATCACCCAGTCAGGGGCTACCAGTGAGCGAGACCCCTCCCCAAATTAACCTGAGACCCCCAAACCTCACTGAGACCCCCATGGATCCCCATCAAAGCCATCCCCGTGTCGGCCATCATCACCCAGTTGGGGGTACTGGTGAGCGAGACCCCTCCCCAAATTAACCTGAGACCCCCCCCAGAACTCCCCTGAGCCACCCTGACCCCCCTGAGACCCCCAAACCCCACTGAGACCCCCACTGACCCCATCAAAGCCATCCCCATGTCGGCCATCATCACCCAATCGGGAGCTACCGCTGAGCGAGACCCCTCCCCAAATGAACCTGAACCTACCCTGAGCCCCCCAGACCCCCCCAGTTCCCATCACCACCCCGTGAGTGACAGGGGGGGACCCCCGTGCCCACCCCTCTGCCCCCCCCGTGCCCCCAGGTGTCACCAGCAGCCCCGGGATCAAGTCTCCCATCACCATCATCACCACCAAGGTGATGACCTCGGGCACCGGGACCCCCGCCAAGATCATCACGGCCGTGCCCAAGCTGGGCGGGGGACACGGCCAGCAGGGCGTGACTCAGGTGAGGGGACCCCCGGGGACACCTGAACCCCCCTGGGGACACCTGAACCTCCCTTAGGGGACCCCTGGCAACACTTGAACCCCCCTGGGGACATCTGGGGGACACCTGAACCCCCCTGGGACCCCCAGGGACACCTGAACCCCCCTGGGGACACCTGAACCCCCCTGGGGACCCCCGGGGACACCTGAACCCCCCTGGGGACACCTGAACCCCCCTGGGGACACCTGGGGGACACCTGAACCCCCCTGGGGACACCTGAACCTCCCGTAGGGGACCCCCGGGGACACCTGAACCCCCCGGGACCCCCAGGGACACCTGAACCCCCCTGGGGACACCTGAAACCCCCTGGGGACACCTGAACCCCCCTGGGGACACCTGAGCCCCCTGGGACCCCCAGGGACACCTGAACCCCCCTGGGGACACCTGGGGGACACCTGAACCCCCCTGGGGACACCTGAACCCCCCTGGGGACACGTGAACCTCCCTTAGGGGACCCCCGGAGACACCTGAACCCCCCTGGGGACACCTGAACCCCCCTGGAGACCCCCAGGGGCACCTGAACCCCCCCAGGGACACCCGGGGGACACCTGAACCCCCGCCTTGGGACAACTGAACCCCCCTGGGGACACCTGGGGGATACCTGAACCCCCCTGGGGACACCTGAACCTCCTTTAGGGGACCCCTGGGGACACCTGAACCCCCCTGGGACCCCCGGGGACACCTGAACCCCCCTGGGGACACCCGGGGGACACCTGAACCTCCCTTAGCGGACACCTGAACACCCCTGGGGACACCTGAACCTCCCGTAGGGGACCCCCGGGGACACCTGAATCCCCCCTGGGGACACCTGGGGGACACTCGAACCCCCCTGGGGACACCTGAACCCCCTTAGGGACACCTGAACCCCCCTGGGGACCCCTGAGGACACCTGAATCCCCCCCTTAGGGGACCCCCAGGGGCACCTGAGCTCAGGTGATGGGTTGGGGACAGTGGTGACACTGGGGGGGCTCAGATGGGGTGTTGGTGACACTGGGGGGGGGTCAGCCGAGGTGTCCCAAGCCCGGGGGTCCCCAGGTGACCGCGCTGTCCCCGTGTCCCCTCAGGTGGTGCTGAAGGGGGCCCCGGGGCAGCCGGGCACGATCCTGCGGACGGTTCCCATGGGGGGCGTCCGGCTGGTCACCCCCGTCACCGTCTCGGCCGTCAAGCCCACGGTGACCACGCTGGTGGTCAAGGGCACCACTGGTGAGTGAGTGGGAGGGGGGGCATGGGGTCACTCGGGGGTCATTGGGTCACGTCTGGGTCACTGGGGGGGTCACGGGTGGTCAAGACCACCACTGGTGGTGGGGGGGGGTCATGGGATCGTGGGGAGGGGCATTGGGTCACTTTGGGGTCACCGTGGTAAGGGGGGGGTCACTGTGACAGTGGGGTCACTGTCAAGGGGAAAGGTCAGCGTATCACCGGGGTGTCACCGTGGGGTCACCGTGGTACAGGGGGTCACTTTGGGGTCACTTTGGGGTCACTGTGGCGTCACTGTGGCACAGGGGGAGGGGTCACCGTGGCACCAGGGGGTCACTTTGGGGTCACTGTGGCACAGGGGGTCACTTTGGGGTCACTGTGGCACCAGGGGGTCACTTTGGGGTTACTGTGGCACAGGGGGAGGGGTCACCGTGGCACAAGGGGGTCACTTTGGGGTCACCGTGGCACAGGGGGTCACTTTGGGGTCACCGTGGCACCAGGGGGTCACTTTGGGGTCAGTTTTCCGGGGGGTCACTCACTCTGCCGTGTCCCTCGCAGGTGTGACCACGCTGGGGACGGTGACAGGGACGGTGTCCACCAGCCTGGCGGGGGGCGCGGGCGGTCACAGCGCCACGGCCTCGCTGGCCACGCCCATCACCACCCTGGGGACAATCGCCACCCTCTCGAGCCAGGTCCTGAACCCCGCGGCCATCACGGCCACCGCGGCCGGGGGCGGCCTGGGGACACCGACCATCACCATGCAGGTGAGGGGGCATCGGGGGCATCGGGGACATCGGGGGCATCGGGGACGGGGGTGCTGGGGACCCCCAGGGTCCTTGTGCGGGTGAGGGGACACTCAGGTTCTGGGGTGACAGCTGGGGGTGCTGTGGTCAGTGCCACCCCCGTGCCCTGAGCTGTCCCCTGGTGGGAGGGTGCAGTGGTCAGTGCCACCCCCGTGCCCTGAGCTGTCCCCTGGTGTGGGGGTGCTGTGGTCAGTGCCACCCCCGTGCCCAGAGCTGTCCCCTGGTGGGAGGGTGCTGTGGTCAGTGCCACCCTTGTGTCCCGAGCTGTCCCCTGGTGGGAGGGTGCTGTGGTCAGTGCCACCTTTGTACCCAGAGCTGTGCCCTGGTGTGGGGGTGCTGTGGTCAGTGCCACCCTTGTGTCCCGAGCTGTGCCCTGGTGTGGGGGTGCTGTGGTCAGTGCCACCCTTGTGTCCCGAGCTGTGCCCTGGTGTGGGGGTGCTGTGGTCAGTGCCACCCCCGTGCCCAGCGCTGTCCGCTGGTGGGAGGGTGCAGTGGTCAGTGCCACCCCCGTGCCCAGCGCTGTCCGCTGACCCCTCCTGGGGACACAGCCGGTGTCCCAGCCCACGCAGGTGACGCTGATCACGACGCCCAGCGGGGTCGAGGCCCAGCCCGTCCACGACCTCCCCGTGTCCATCCTGGCGTCGCCCACGGCCGAAGGTCCCCCCGCGGCCACCTCCGGTGGGGGTGGCCTTGCCGAACCCCCCCCCGCCGAGGCCACCCCCGGCACGGTCACCCTGGTGTGCTCCAACCCCCCCTGCGAGACCCACGAGACCGGGACCACCAACACGGCCACCACCAGCCTGGTGGCCAACGTGGGCACGGGCGGGGGACAGCAGCAGCTGCAGCTGCTCTGCGAGGACGCGGGAGGGGGGACGGCGCTGCCGCCGCCCCCCCGGGCCTGCTCCAACCCCCCCTGCGAGACCCACGAGACCGGGACCACCAACACCCCCACGGCGGCCGGCACGGGCACGGCGCGCCTGGGGACACCGGGGGCACCGCCCTGCCCCACGCAGCAAACGGCGGCCACGGGGACGACGATGACGGCGCGGCTGTGCCCCCCCGAGACCCCCCCCGGCGTCACCGGCACGTGCCAAACGCAGGAGGCCCCCCCGTGCCAAACACCCTGGGGGCAGCCCGAGGTGGGGACGGCCACCGGAGCGGTCACCGCGGCCACCGTGGTGGGGGCCCCGAGCTGCGAGAGCCCCGCGGGGACGCGGCTCTGCTCCAACCCCCCCTGCGAGACCCACGAGACCGGCACCACCAACACGGTGACGGTGACGGGGTCCCAGCTCTGCTCCAACCCCCCCTGCGAGACCCACGAGACCGGCACCACCAACACGGTGACGACGACGGGGACGCGGCTCTGCTCCAACCCCCCCTGCGAGACCCACGAGACCGGCACGACCAGCACGGCCACCACCACCACGGCCACCTCGCGGCCCCCCCCGGAGCCGGGCACAGCGGTGCCACCGCCGCGAGGTGTCCCCCCCCTGCGCCAACCCCCCCTGCGAGACCCACGAGACCGGCACCACCAACACGGTGACAATGACGTCGTCACAGCTCTGCTCCAACCCCCCTTGCGAGACCCACGAGACCGGGACCACCAACACGGCCACCACGGCCACCGCGGGGTCCCGGCCGGGTGACACCACCACGGCCACCAGCGCGGCCACCACCGCCGCCACCGCCACCACCACGGGGGGGTCCCCGCCTTGTGCCAACCCTCCCTGCGAGACCCACGAGCCCGGGACCACCAGCACGGCCACCGTGGCCACCGCGGGGTCCTCGCCCTGCCAGAGCCACCAGAGCGGGGCCACCAGCACGGCCACCACCGAGGGGGTGACGCCGCCCCTGCCCTGTGCCACCACCGCCACCAGCCCCCCCCGTGCCTGCTCCAACCCCCCCTGCGAGACCCACGAGACGGGGACGACGGCCACGGCCACCACGGTCACCGCCAGCATGGGCGCCAGCCAAGGTGACGCCCGCGTTGCCCCCAAATTGCCCCCAAATTGTCCCCAAATTGGTACTTTGGGGTGGTCGCCTCGCTGACCCCTCCCCGTTGTCCCCACAGACCCCCCCCCGCCGGCTGCCAACGGGCAGGGGGATGGGGAGACCCCCCCCAGTGAGGGTGGGGGTCCTCCTGTCCCCCCTGGGACCCCCCAGCCCCGGCCCCAGTGGCACCGGGACCCCCCAGCCCCGCGCGGTCACTACGGTCACTCAGTCCACGCCAGCGCCGGGGCCGGCCGTGCCGGTGAGCGGCTTTGGGGACGCTGGGGGGAGAGTTGGAGGCACTGGGAGGGGGCTTGGGGATACTGGCAGGGACCTTGGGGGCAGTGGGAGGGGGTTTGGGGGCACTGGGAGGGGGTTTAGAGCACTGGGAGGGGGTTTGGGGGCACTGGGAGGAGGTTTGGGGACACTGGGAGGGGTTTTGGGGACACTGGGAGGAGGTTTGGGGACACTGGGAGGGGTTTGGGGACACCGGGAAGGGGTTTGGGGACACTGGGAGGGGGTTGGGGACACCGGGGGTTGTCGGGACCGTGGCTGGGGAGGTTTTGGGGACACTGGGGGGGCTTTGGGGGCCACCAAGGCCTCATTTTGGGGGTCTCTGTCCCCCATCTCCAACCCCCTTTCCTCTCCCCTCCCCACCCCAGACCATCTCATCGCTGACTGAGTCCCCCCCAGCGCCCCCCGAGACCCCCCCGACCACCACCCCCACGCCCCCCGCAGACCCCCACCCGCCCCAGGACCCCCCCTCGGCCCCGTCCCCGTCGCCCCCCGCCCCCGAGGCCGCCCCCGCCGAGGCCGGGGGGTCCCCGGAGCCGCTGGCCGTGGTGGTGCTGCCGCCGGCCGCGGCCGAGGGGGGCCCGGCCGAGGGGCTGGCGCTGCCCCCCGAGCTGCTGGCCGAGGCGGGGGGCGCGGGGGGCCCCCCGGGGCTGACCCCCGAGGAGCTGGCGGTCACCGCGGCGGCCGAGGCGGCGGCGGCGGCTGCGGCCAGCGAAGAGGCGCAGGCCCAGGCCCTGGCCATCCAGGCCGTGCTGCAGGCCGCGCAGCAGGCCGTCATGGGTCAGTTGGGGGTCCTGGGGGGGCGATGGGGGTGGTGCCACGGCCACGGTGGCCCCATGGTGGTGACCTCAGGCCCAGCTCTGGCCATCCAGGCCGTGCTGCGGGCCGTCGTGGGTCAGTGAGGGGGGGTTGGGGGGGTCTTGGCCCCATGGTGGTGGTCCCATGGTCATGGGGGGCTTGACCTCTGGGGGTGGTGGTTCCGTGGTCACGGGACCCTGTGACCACGATGACCCTGGGGGGGGGGGTGATTTTGAGATGACCCCACAACCACGGTGACCTCATAGTGGGCTTGGGATGACCCCTACGGCCACGCTGACCACAAGGACCCCATGGCGGGGTGGGATTGGGGCTGACCACAGTGACCCCATGGCAGGGTGGGATTTGGGGTGACCACAGTGACCCCATGGCAGGGTGGGACTGGGGCTGACCACAGTGACCCCATGGCAGGGTGGGATTTGGGGTGACCACAGTGACCCCATGGCGGGGTGGGAGTGGGGCTGACCACAGTGACCCCATGGCAGGGTGGGATTGGGGCTGACCACAAGGACCCCATGGCAGGGTGGGATTGGAGCTGACCCCAGTGACCCCATGGCAGGGTGGGATTTGGGGTGACCACAGTGACCCCATGGCGGGGTGGGATTGGAGCTGACCCCAGTGACCCCATGGCGGGGTGGGATTTGGGGTGACCACAGTGACCCCATGGCGGGGTGGGATTGGGGCTGACCACAAGGACCCCATGGGGTGTGGGATTTGGGGTGACCACAGTGACCCCACAGGGGTGTGGATTTCGGGCTGACCCCACCCCTGACCTGTCCCCCTCTGTCCCCGCAGGGACGTCGGAGCCGCTGGAGCCCGGCGAGCCCGGGGGGGGCCCCGCGGAGCTGGGGGGGGGCCCTGGGGGTGCCGGAGGGGGCGGGGGGGCGCGGGGGGGGCTCTGCCCCTGGTGCTGACCCAGCAGGAACTGGCGGCGCTGGTGCAGCACCAGCAGCACCTGGCCGAGGCCGGGACCCCCCCCGCGGCCCCCCCCGCGCCCCCCCGCCCCGCCCCCTCCCGCCGCCGCCGCCGCCGCCCCCCCCCCAGGCGGCCGCGCCCCCTCCCCATTTGCCCACCGAGGCCTTGGCCCCCGCCGACAGCCTCAACGACCCCGCGGGCGACACCAACGGCCTGGGGGACCTGGGCACAGTCCCCGGGGGGGCCGCCCCCGCCGCCCTCCTGCCCCCCCCCGGCGACGGTGAGAGACGGGGGGACCCCAGGTCTGGGGGGGGGGGGCACCCACAGCAAGGGGGGGCCCCCAAAGGGTTGGTTTGGGACCCCACTGCTCGCATTGGGGTGGGCGGGGAGTTCCAGGGGGGTCTTTTAAGCCCCCTCCTCAATTTTTTGTGTGTCCCTGTTTGTCCCCCCCGCCGCCTCCCTTCAGGCCTGGCCCCCTCGAGCGCCTTCGTGGCCCCTCCGGGCCCTGCGGTGGCCCCCAGCCCCGCCAAGCTGCAAGCGGCCGCCGCCCTGGCTGAGGTGGCCAACGGCATCGAGAGCACCCCTGTGGTGAGTGGGAGGGGAGGGCGAGCACCGAAATCCCCCCCAAAATCCCCCCAAATTCCTCCTCTGAATGACCCCAAAATTCCCCCCAAAATCCCCCCATTATTCCCAAAAATCTCCCCAAAATTCATCTTCAAATCCCCCCAAAAATTCCCCCAAAATTCCCAAAAGTCTCCCCAAAATTCTCCCCAGAATTCTCCCAAAATTCCCTGCAATCCTTCCTCGGTTAATGACCCCAAAATCCCCCCAAAAGACCCCAAAATCCCTGCAGAAAAACCCCAAAATCCCTGCAGAAAAAACCCAGAACTGCCCCCAAATCCCACCAAAAACATGCCCGGGACCACCAAAAATCCCCCCAAAATCCCCGAGCTCCCCCCCAGCCCCCCGAGGTGTCCCCTCCCCCCGTCGGTGACCCCGCTGTCCCCGTGTCCCCCAGAAGCCGGAGCCGGGGGCGCCGCCCCCCAAGGCGCTGCCCAAGAAGGAGAACCAGTGGTTCGACGTGGGGGTCATCAAGGGCACCACCATGATGGTCACTCACTACTTCCTGCCGCCCGAGGACGCGCCGCCGCCCGACGTGAGTGACCCCTGCGGGGGTGGCACCGGGGACACCCCCTGGGACAGCCCCACGGCACTGGGGACACCCCCTGGGACACCCCCATGGCACCGGGGACACCCCCTGGGACACCCCCATGGCACCAGGGACACCCCCTGGGACAGCCCCACGGCACCGGGGACACCCCTGGGACACCCTTTGGGACAGCCCCACGGCACTGGGGACAGCCCTGGGACACCCCCATGGCACCAGGGACACCCCCTGGGACAGCCCCATGGCACCGGGGACACCCCCTCGGACACCCTTTGGGACAGCCCCATGGCACCGGGGACACCCCCTGGGCAGCCCTGTGGCACTGGGGACACCCCCATGGCATCGGGGACACCCCTGGGACAGCCCTGGGACACCGGGGACACCCCCTCGGACACCCCTTGGGACACCTCCATGGCACTGGGGACACCCCCTGGGCAGCCCTGTGGCACTGGGGACAGCCCTGGGACGCCGAGGACACCTCCTGGGACAGCCCTGTGGCACCGGGGACACCCCCTGGGGACACCCCAATGACACCAGGGACACCCCTGGGACAGCCCTGTGACATTGGGGACACCCCTGGGACACCCCCATGGCACCGGGGACACCCCTGGGACACCAGGGACACCCCCTGGGACAGCCCTGGGACACCGGGGACACCCCCTGGGACACCCCAATGGCACCAGGAACACCCCCGGGGACACCCACGGTGTCCCCATGCCCATGTCCCTGTGGTGTCCCCATACCCGTGTCCCCGCAGTGTCCCCATGCCCATGTCCCCATGCCCGGTGTCCCCATGCTCGGTGTTCCCATGCCCATGTCCTCCCCGGTGTCCCCATGCCCATGTCCCCATGTCCCCGTGGTGTCCCCATGCCCGTGTCCCCACGGTGTCCCCATGCCCGTGTCCCCATGCCCGAGTCCTCCCCGGTGTCCCTGCGGTGTCCCCATGCCCGTGTCCCCATGCCCGTGTCCCCATGCCCGGTGTCCCCATGCTCGGTGTTCCCATGCCCATGTCCCCCCCGGTGTCCCCATGCCTGTGTCCCCACAGTGTCCCCATGCCCATGTCCCCATGCCCGTGTCCCAATGCCCACGTCCCCATGCCCGGTGTCTCCATGCCCGTGTCCCCACGGTGTCCCCATGCCCGTGTCCCCATGCCCGAGTCCTCCCCGGTGTCCCTGCGGTGTCCCCATGCCCGTGTCCCCATGCCCGGTGTCCCCATGCTCGGTGTTCCCATGCCCATGTCCCCCCCGGTGTCCCCATGCCTGTGTCCCCACAGTGTCCCCATGCCCATGTCCCCATGCCCGTGTCCCAATGCCCACGTCCCCATGCCCGGTGTCTCCATGCCCGTGTCCCCACGGTGTCCCCATGCCCGTGTCCCCATGCCCGTGTCCCCATGCCCGTGTCCCCCCCGGTGTCCCTGCGGTGTCCCCATGCCCGTGTCCCCATGCCCGTGTCCCCATGCCCGTGTCCCCACGGTGTCCCCACGGTGTCCCCATGCCCGTGTCCCCATGCCCGGTGTCTCCATGCCCTTGTCCCCACGGTGTCCATGCCCGGTGTCCCCATGCCCATGTCCCCCTGCCCGGTGTCCCCATGCCCGGTGTCTCCATGCCGGTGTCCCCACGGTGTCCCCACGGTGTCCCCATGCCCGTGTCCCCATGCCCAGTGTCCCCATGCCTGTGTCCCCACGGTGTCCCCACGGTGTCCCCATGCCCATGTCCCCATGCCCGGTGTCTCCATGCCCTTGTCCCCACGGTGTCCATGCCCGGTGTCCCCATGCCCATGTCCCCATGCCCGGTGTCCCCATGCCCGTGTCCCCATGGTGTCCCCACAGTGTCCCCATGCCCATGTCCCCATGCCCGTGTCCCCATGCCCACGTCCCCATGCCCAGTGTCTCCATGCCCGTGTCCCCACAGTGTCCCCATGCCCGTGCCCCCACGGTGTCCCTGCGGTGTCCCCATGCCCGTGTCCCCATGCCCGGTGTCCCCATGCCCGGTGTCTCCATGCCCTTGTCCCCATGGTGTCCATGCCCGGTGTCCCCATGCCCGTGTCCCCATGCCTGGTGTCCCCATGCCCGGTGTCCCCATGCCCGTGTCCCCACGGTGTCCCCATGCCCGTGTCCCCATGCCCAGTGTCCCCATGCCCGTGACCCCACGGTGTCCCCACGGTGTCCCCACGGTGTCCCCATGCCCAGTGTCCCCATGCCCGTGTCCCCATGCCTGGTGTCCCCATGCCCGTGTCCCCACGGTGTCCCCACAGTGTCCCCATGCCCGGTGTCCCCATGCCCAGTGTCCCCATGCCCGTGTCCCCACGGTGTCCCCACGGTGTCCCCATGCCCGTGTCCCCGCAGGAGGAGGGCACGGGGGTCCCGGACCACTCTCAGCTGCGGCGCCAGGAGCTGCAGCCGGGCACGGCCTACAAGTTCCGCGTGGCCGGACTCAACGCCTGCGGCCGCGGGCCCTTCTCGGAGCTGTCGGCCTTCAAAACCTGCCTGCCCGGCTTCCCCGGCGCGCCCTGCGCCATCAAGATCAGCAAGGTGACCCCAGACCCACGGCGGGACCCCAGACCCACAGCCTGACCCATGGCAGGGACCCCAGACCCACAGCAGGGACCCCAGACCCATGGCAGGGACCCCTAACACCAATCCCACCCCAGCCCTGCCCAGCTTCCTTGGCACGCCCTGCGCCATCAAGATCAGCAAGGTGACCCCAGACCCACGGCGGGACCTGCAGCGGGGACCCCAGACCCACGGCCTGACCCATGGGGGGACCCCAGACCCACAGGGGAACCCCTGATACCAACCCCTAACCCCAACCCGTAACACCAATCCCACCCCAGCCCTGCCCGGCTTCCCCGGCGCGCCCTGCGCCATCAAGATCAGCAAGGTGACCCCAGACCCACAGCGGGACCCCAGACCCACAGCCTGATCCATGGGGGGACCCCAGACCCACAGGGGAACCCCAGACACCAACCCCTAACACCAACCCCACCCCAACCCTGCCCGGCTTCCCCACTGCTCCCTGAGCCATCAAGGTCAGCAAGGTGACCCCAGACCCACGGCCTGACCCATGGGGAGACCCCAGACCCACGGCAGGGTCCCCAGACTCAGAGCAGAGACCCCAGACCTATGGCAGGGACCCCTAACACCAACCCCTAACACCAATCCCACCCCAACCCTGCCCGGCTTCCCTGGCACGCCCTGAGCCATCGAGATCAGCAAGGTGACCCCAGTGACCCACAGTGGGGACCCCAGACCCACAGCAGAGACCCCAGACCCATGGCCTGACCCACAGTGGGGACCCCAGACCCACAGCAGAGACCCCAGACCCATGGCCTGACCTACAGCAGGCTCCCCAGACCCACAGCAGAGACCCCAGACCCATGGCCTGACCCACAGTGGGGACCCCAGACCCACAGCAGAGACCCCAGACCCCTAGCAGAGACCCCCAACCCGCATGTCTCGGCTGTGACACCAATCCCACCCCAACCCAACCCCAGTTCAACCCTGCTGTACCCCCCATGGCCCCCCTCCATGTCCCTCCTATGCCCCCCATAACCCCTCCTAACCCCCCGTGCCCCCCATGTCCCCCATGTCCCCTGTGCCCCCCATAACCCCCCCAACCCCCCGTGCCCCCCTAACCCCCCATGTCCCCCGTGCCCCCCATGCCCCCCATAACCCCCCTAACCCCCCGTGCCCGCCGTGTCCCCCATAACCCCCCATAACCCCCTGTGCCCCCTGGGCCCCCTGCGCCCCCCATGTCCCCTGTGCCCCCCTAACCCCCCGTGCCCGCCGTGTCCCCCATAACCCCCTCTAACCCCCCGTGCCCCCCTAACCCCCTGTGCCCCCCGTGCCCCCCATGCCCCCCATGTCCCCTGTGCCCCCCAACCCCCCCTATCCCCTGTGCCCCCATAACACCCCCTAACCCCCCGTGCCCCCCTAACCCCCCATGCACCCCGTGCCCCCCGTGCCCCCCATAACCCCCCCAACCCCCCGTGCCCCCCTAACCCTCCATGTCCCCTGTGCCCCCCGTGCCCCCCATAACCCCCCCTAACCCCCCGTGCCCCCCATAACCCCCTCTAACCCCCCGTGCCCGCCGTGTCCCCCATAACCCCCTCTAACCCCCTGTGCCCCCCTAACCCCTGTGCTCTCCTAATCCCCCTAACCCCCTGTGCCCCCCATAACCCCCCTAACCCCCCATGCCCCCCTAACCCTCCATGTCCCCTGTGCCCCCCATGCCCCCCATAACCCCCCTAACCCCCCGTGCCCCCATAACCCCCCTAACCCCCCGTGCCCCCATGCCCCCCCTAACCCCCCGTGCCCCCATAACCCACCTAACCCCCTGTGCCCCCCATGCCCCCCCTAACCCCCCGTGCCCCCCATAACCCCCCCTAACCCCCCGTGCCCCCCATAACCCCCCTAACCCCCCGTGCCCGCCGTGTCCCCGCAGAGCCCCGACGGAGCCCACCTGACGTGGGAGCCGCCGTCGGTGACGTCCGGCCGCATCGCCGAGTACTCGGTGTACCTGGCCATCCAGGGGGGGCCC